>NC_034592.1:125867987-125878013 GCF_900095145.1 Mus pahari | reverse complement strand
AAATGTAAATGAAGAAAATATCTAATAAAATAAGTTTAAAAAACAATGAATTTATGAAATTCTTAGGCAAATGGATTATCTGGAGGTTATCATCCTGAGTGAGGTAACCTAATCACAAAAGAACACATATGATATGCTCTCACTGATAAGTGGATATTAGCTCAGAGACTTAGAATACCCAAGATACAATTTGCAAAACACATGAAACTCAAGAAGAAGGAACACCAAAGTGTGGATACTTCATTCCTTCTTAGAATAGGGAACAAAATACCCATGGAAGGAGTTACAGAGTCAAAGTTCACAGCTGAGATGAAAGGAAGGAACATCCAGAGACTGCCCCACCCTGGGATCCATCTGATAAACCACCACCAAACCCAGATATATTACATGTGCCCGCAAGATTTTGCTGACAGGACCCTGATATAGTTATCTCTTATGAGGCTATGCCATTGCCTGGCAAATACAGAAGTGGATGCTCATAGTCATCTATTGGATGGAACACAGGGCCCCCAATGAAGGAGCTAGAGAATGTACCCAAGGAGCTAAAGGGGGCTGCAACCCTATAGGATGAACAAAAATATGAAGTAACCAGTGCCCCCCCCCCAGAGCTTATATTTCTAGTTGCATATGTAGCAGAGGATGGCCTAGTAGGCCATCAATGGGAGGAGAGGCCCTTGGTCTTGTGAAAATTATATGCCCCAGTACAGGGGAATCCCAAGGCCAGGAAGCAGGAGTGGGTGCGTTGGGGAGCAGGGCAGGTGGAGGGTATAAGGGACTTTCGCAATAGCATTTGAAATATAAATGAAGAAAATATCTATTAAAAAATTGTTTTTAGAAAATAAAATTTGTCAATGGCCACCTAACCTCAGATGCACAAAGTTCTAAGGCAAAACATATGGAACATGCAAAACCAAGGCAACATACCCTGCTCAAGGGTATTAATCCCCTGGTATTTGCCCAAACTGGGAATGTACTAGACAAAATCCCTGATAAACAACCTTTTTAAAAATGATAAGTGTCTTCAAATAAATCAAAGACAATATAAACAAAGTCCTTGCATGGATTCCAAGAGAATACAAACAAGGAAATCAAAAGAAGATAGAATTCAATAAAAGAAGTATTGAACAAAACTTAAACAGAAATACAAGAAATGAAAAAATTCATTATGTCAAATAAAAGCAAATTAATGAGAAGATAGATTATCCAGGAAAAAATCAAGTTATAGCAATCACACAATGGCAAAAATAAATTAATAAGAATATAATGAGAACATTTTAACTCTGTACCGATGTGAAGATATAATGTATAAATAGTAGGAATAGAACAAAGAAAGATTATGTGCAAAGTCATAGAAAATTTTTTCTATTAAAATTTCATAGTAGATTTTCTGAATTAAGGTGGAAGAGAAATGTCCATGCAGGAGTTATTGGAATACCAAACAGAGAATTCAAGTGAGAAACTACCTAGATCATTCTAAAGTCAAAACTCTATACATACTCAAAAAAGAAAGCATATTGAAGACCTCATAGAGAAATACCAAGTCCCACACACAGACAGGTCCATCAGAGTAACACCAGATTTTTAAATAGAAAATTTTAAAACCAGGAAGGCTTGGAATGATGTATTAGTTCAGGAAGATAATGATTGGCAACTCAGATTACTATACCCAGCATGTGTTATTTCTGTTCTTCAAATTTCCTGTGATATCCACCAGGGATTCATTTTTAACTGGATCTAAATTGTGAAGCATGCAGTAATCATTAGTCATCAAAAGCATTGTTTGAACAATTTGGTTCAGCATAAAAATCAATGAACTAATGAAAGTGCATGAACTTATGAATAAATAGATAAATATATAAATAAAATTCTTTGTAATGCTTGTTACAACTAAGATGGCCAAAATTAAAAAAAAATGCTCTCATTCCCAAACCATACAAATTCTAGAAGATGATTTATGCCGCAGTTGAATAAGATATCCTTGTAGTTTACATATGTGTGTGAGGCAGAGTCACAACCCAGATAAGGCAGAAACTTACCCTGGAAAAAATAAAACGAAAAGAGTCACAAGTGTGTGTTCACACTGAATGCTTCCCTCCTTCCCTCCCTCTGTTCTTTTTCTCTTTCCTTATTTCTCTTCACTCTTTCCTCCTCACCACAGTTACATACACACACACATACACACACACACACACACACACACACACACACGGGGGGGGAGAGAGAGACATAGAGACAGAGAGAGACAGAGAGAGACAGTCAGAGAGACAGAGAGACAGAAACAGAGACAGAGAGACTGGTGCTGTGAATGAAGCAGGAAGCAAAGGAAAATATTTGATGTTATGAAGCTATATTCTAGAGGGAAGATAGTAAATGATTAACAGACATGTACTAGAAAATAGATAGATGATAGGTAGGTAGATAGATAATAAATAGATGATAAATAGCAGACCATAGATATACATACCTAGATAGATATGACAACAGCCTTCTGAAAGAATTATCTCAGGGACATTAAATAGCAAGTGCTGTAGAATTTTTGGACTATTTCCTATTATCATAATAAATTATATGTGGGGACTATGATGTTAATTGTATTCATTACATATGAATATTTTGATTATTTTTTAAATAAAATTCAGTATTTACTGTGTTCTCTAGGGATGTGGAATCTAATGGAAAGCATATATATATATATATATATATATATATATATATATATATATATGCATACACATGGAACAAGGGAGACCATTACCAACTTTATCCCTCTGAGAATAGAAAGGCTCACTTAGCTCACAATGATAGGTCATAGATGTCTGTACTCTCATACCTACTGTCATACTGAATAGCACAGAGTGGTGGAAAGTAAAAGGAAACATTATCTGTTCACAGTCTCACCTAAGGAAACAAAAAGCTCAGGAAGAAATAACTGTATGATCTCTTAGGTTGGAAATATCTATTTGGAGATTTGCATGATAAATATTTGAGAAATCCTGCAGAATTCAGACAATGCCTGTTAGAGTTGGGTATGGTGTTGCGCACTTGCAGACACAATTGCTTGGGAAGATGAAGCAAGCTCTTGTGAACCCAGGAGTTCAAGGCCAGGCTGGACAATATGGTGAAATCATATCTTTAAATTAACAAATGAAAGAAACAAACAAAAAAAAAACAAACAAAATTGTTTGCTCATGTAAACTCTGTTTACATTCTTAGCGAGCATAAGCCTCACCAGTATAAACCTAAGAAACTTACATCAAATGGGAAATAATAACTCAACTTCTTCCATAGCAAATTCCAGGCCACCATATCCAGGGCAACATGTCAAGCCCCTGACTCAGAAAAGAAATGGAGGGAGGGAAGGAGGAGAAAAACCTCTATTCTATAACAAGTCTCTCATTGTGCATCATTGTGTGAGTTAATTTATCACTTTCTGCATCTCAGTTTTCAGGGTGAATATTCTATCCCCAAGGCACATGGTGACACCTTTCTCTCAGATGCAGGATTAGCTTCCAATTTATCTCTTATTGAAACATTCCAGTGGCAAAGCTATTACCTTCCTATGACTTGAGAGGAGGTGATTATCTCTGTCAAAAGCCAGTTTATCAGTCTCCCTAATTGTAGTTCTGAAAGTAACAATGTCACTGTGTATTCTTGTCATTGGGAGACTGAGGCTCATCTTAATTCCTGGTATGTTATGTTTCCCAATAAAACAGTTCAGAATACTGTCTCTGTGTCTACATGCCTGGGATAGTCTGAACAAACATGCTTGGGTGCTGTCTAAAAGATATCACCATCCACTGAAGAGAATAGAAAGTAGATTTCTAAGAGCTTGTGTCAAACAAGAATCTATCAGATACTCACCAAAGAAATGCTTTCTCAAGGAACCAGGAAGGGAGTAGAGAAGCAAGAACACAAGAGAAAGTTGAGGCAGGTGCACTTTTAGTCAAAATCCCTGCCTCAGCCATGTCTTCCAAAGAGCTGTGTTGCAGAGGTTGCCCAAAGAGGAGAAGAAGCCAGCAGTTTCCAAGCTGTGGGTCACAACCCTGTTGACAAACCTTTATCTCCAAAGATACGTACATCATGATTCACAACAGTAGCAACATTACAGTTATGAAGGTGCAATGAAAATACTGTTATGGTTGGGAGTCACCACAACATGTAGAACTGTATTAAAGGGCCACAGCATTAGGGAGATAAAGAACCATCGAGCTAGGCTTCCCTATCTCATACTCATTACTTTTGCCGAATGTGACTCATTGGGTCTTAAGCCTGAAGGCAAGTCATATTCTGCAAAGTGGATACACTGGCCTAATGGGCAGATCTTCAAAAGGCATTGACATGAAAACTAATAATGCAAAGTAAACACTACTGGGGAGGGAAACAGAGTCTGAAGAACCTGATGATGTTGAAGTACAAATGGACCAACCCAGTCAAGCACCATGCTGTGTAGTCCTGGCCTGATTTGCCTGCTTTTCTTCCACTGTCAGAATACTTATTCCTGTCTCACGAGTGAATTCAATGTACTCAGCAATAACTTTTTCTTCCTTTGGAGGGACAGACTCTCTCAGCACAATTGCTTTGCATGCACGGCTCTGGCTCCTTTGAACGTGTTCCTGCATAGTCCATCTATCTTATTGCTATCTAACCTTACATTTGTACAGTACAGAGACAGATGGGAGGGCCTAGGCACAAAGGTATGGACCTAGCTGCCTGCGTGCCGCTGGCCTCTGTCACTTGCACTATAGCTAAACTGGTTTCCAGAGGGATGAATGTCGTATTCTCCAGTGGAGGCACCATCTGTTAGAACTTGGCAAAGTGCACTAATATATGATTCATTCGCTTGTGTATATTCTAATATGATCCAAGACTTGAAGATAATTTTTCAGACCTTCATAGAACTTATGACTCATTTTGGAATGTTTTCCCTTATTTCCATTTTATTATTTGGCTTTCGAATCAAAATTAGATGCTGAAGTGAATAATTTATGGGCCACACTGTCTCTTGTTTCCTTTATGCATAATACTAAGCATCTGCAATTAAATGAAGGCACATTAAAAATTAAAAAATAAAGTCATTCACTACCAGTTAGCTTGGAAAGGCTGAGTTTTTCACCCTGTGGAGTCTTTTTTAAAAATCATTTTTCATAACTTCTTGAAGAATTTTGTATAATGTGTTCTGATCAGATTTACCCCTTTCCTTCCATGCCTCCCAGATCCACACACCCCTTCATTACCCACCCAACTTATTATCTCCTTCTTTTTAACCCATTAAGTCCAATTTGTGCTGTCTGTGTAATCTTGGATGTGTGGTCTTCACTGAAGGGTGGTCAATCCACAAGACGCCAAACCCTTAAAGGAAACTGGCTCTCCCTCCCCCAGTAGCTACCAAAAGCCAATAGCTCCTTATCTGAGGTGGAACTTTATGCCCACATCCCCTCTCCATGCTAGGAGTTTGTCTGGCTTCAGCTTGCACAAGCCCTATGCATGGTGTCACAAGTGCAATAGGTTCCTATGTGTCTGGAAAACAGTGTCCTTGTACCCATACACTGTGTCTGACACGCACAATCTTTCTGCCCCTTCATCCATGATAATCCCCGAGCCTTGGAAGGAGCTTGTGCTATAAGCGATGTTTCATTTAGTGCTGGGCACTCTGCAATCTCAGTGTCTTCACCTTGACTATTGTGGGTCTCTGTTTCAATCACCATCTACTGCAAAAAGAAGATGTCCTGATGAGCACTGAAAGATACGCTAATCTATGGATATAAGGAAAAGCTGTTAAGAGTTGATTGAATACTACACTCACTTAGCAGAGTAATAGTAGGTCCCGAAGACCTAGGACCTGTCTACCCATAGGCTCTTGGCCCCAGTAACAGTACAAGGGGGTTTCCAGCCTTTACTTGTGTGTAATCTTTTGTTTTCTTTAAAACCAGGAATGACTTTTACCTCTGGTTTTCATGCATCTAATATTTGTAGACTGTTTAGTGCCCTAGGAAGTAAACTGATGTATGCCTGCTGGTACCCATGCTTGCTTGTAAACAAATATAGTAATTGAAGAGGTTATCTGCATTTTTCTTTACAATTCAATCATCCTCTGTGATGTAGTACAAGCCTTAAAAGTTGGGGCATCTCAGAAAGTGTTACCCATCCCTGGAATCCCCTTCAGATACTCACATTAGAGAAAGTTGCTTACCCCCTCCGCCACTTAGCATCACAATTTACTTACAAACCAAAGAACAACCAAAGAAGTAAAGTTGCTCATATAACCCTTGTACAGGTTACATCACTAGTTTTCTGGTAAAGTAGAATAGGACTATAGGGCTGTATTGCCAATATAATTATGCTTTAGAAAACCCAGTAAAAAGTGCAACCTAATACATTTAGTGCTTAGCAAAAAAAAAAAAAAAAAACCACTATACATGCAAAGTGTACCCTCATTTTGGGAGTGGTACATTTGCTTTAAAAATATCAAAATTAAAAAAAAACTGTGATATTTACAAGTATTCTGAAATCTTCCATTCCTGATAAATTGAATGAAAAAGGAGACACTGTCAGAAATTCTGGAAATCTCAAACTTAAGAAGATACCTTATATTTCAAGAAGTAGGAAAATAATATTTTTTTAAATTTCACATGCTATTACCCAAGGAGTATCAAAACCCAGAGCCTGAATACTTTTTGGTATTTATTGTTTGCTTGTAAGGATGTCAGATAGTTTGGGATTTTCACAAAGCAATGGAAAACATGACTTCACTATATGAGCTTCCCTGATAAAATCTTCAGTAATTTCCAACACTCAGGGAATAATTTTAGAGCTTTGGAGAAAAAGAAGGAAACAGAAGAGGATGCCATGGGTACCACACGCCTCAGGATGCTGTGGACGCACTCTGAAGGGAGCTTGAGACCCATGTGTTTTGTATGTTCTTCATGAGTAAGTGTGTCTATGCAAAGGAGAGAAGCTTCTGAATATATCATTAAAACGACCGGAGGGAAAATTAGCTACTGAAGTTCGGATTCAAGTGTCAAGTGCTATGAAAACTATAGATGAATCCCTTGGTATAAAAATATGTTTCAAATGTCTCTGCCAAGCAGTGTCTTCCCACCCGCCACGTGTCTCTTCAGCTCCCACCCCATCTTAGAGAATGTCAGAGAAATCTTACTTCAAACTGTCTGTTTGAATAATAAGGTGTTTTTTTTTTTCTGAAGGCAGAATCATAATGAACTCTTGTTACAAAGGGTGAGAAGGATCAGAAAACCTTTGAAGGGTTATGGGAGTGACATGTTTGCTTCCATATTTGGCTAATGGCAGAGAGAACTTACTCCTATTGAGAGAAGAAGAAAGGTGGAGTCTTAAAAAGCTTTTGTCAGTCTTGAACCCAGAGAAAGCTCTTATGGAGTAGGGAACTCAAGTGTGGGGTAGATTTGGCCATGTTAGAGGTATTGTTATTTAATAATATTATAGTGGTGTTTAGCTAGCCTCTTCAAAGTATTGGGCACTTTAAAAATACGCATACAATCAACTCATGAGTCTGAAGTTGACGATTTTTGTTGGGCTCAGCTGGATGATTCTTCTATTCTCAGCTAGGATCCTTCAACACCTGGGTTGCTTTTGGGCTACTGAGTGACAGGACATGCTTTAAGTTTGTCATTCACCAGCAAACCAGCACAAGTGCTTATGGGAGTTCATTCACCCGCCACTCAGTGATGCACCACCCAGGAAGCTGAAATATGCACCCCTTCCTCAAGCCTTAGCTTGAAACTTATAATGAGAATCCTATTGGGTGCAGCAAGTGGTATTGAGTGACTGGTAAAGGAACAGTTCTCCTGTGATGGAAGAGTAGCATTCCTGCGAAGTCATGTGGGAGAGGGATGAGCGAAAGAAGGAAAGGATCATTGTGTTTCTTAAGTTTCCATTGCTACAAATAAAAGTACCTGAGAAAATTCCCTTACAGGGAAAAGGTCTATTCTTTCTGACAGAGTTAGGGTTTCCCATTGGTGGTGGGACTGTGATTCATTAAGTCTATGATGAGGCAGCATAGCAAGGCAACACCATGTAGTAGAGAAAAGCTGTTCACCTCATGATGAGGCAGGGAACAAGAAAACAAGAGGAGAGTGCCTGGGCCTCACTGTCTCCTTGGAAAGTAAGCCCCCAAGGACCTGTCACTAGGTCACACCTCATAACATCTTTACCACCTCTCTCTATCTAGAGATAAAGCACATGGACATTTAGAGGACAATTTGGATCCAAAATATAATAGAAATCATGGCCATATCCTTTGGAAGTTATTCTGGGCTTTTGTTGATTTATTATGTCTCAGTTGTTAGAACTTCAGCAGTGATCAAGAGCTGTAAGTGCTAGATTTAAGTGGAGTGACCAGACAAACCTATTGAATGAAAAAAAAATAACCTGTAACAAATGAAAGAAAAATAATAGCAATTGTTAGAAGTAACATTCGTCAATCTTCTCTCTCAGTAGTCTTAAGTAGACCGTATCAGTCTGTTGTTTAACATTTGCATGGTACTTCCATATGTGCCATGTGCCTCACCACAATATTTAGGACTTATTCTCACAACAGCCTGGGGAGTGCAGCAATGTGATTATTTCAGTTTATTGTGGAGGTGGCTGATCTGGCAGATGTGTCCCAGCAACCCTCAATTAAGTAAGGGGAATGTGGAAAGTTTGACGTTCCTTGAGTATTCAATTTATACAGCAAACATATTTCTGACTTAACTGACTGGTTGTTGGACCAAAGTAAATAAATGAAACAGATGTTTTAGCAACATGTTTTCACAACTTCAGAGTGTAGTAAGGGATTTTCAAATGTCATTCATTTGCCTTGGGTTGTAATTGGTGAGTCAATTGGATTGTAATAACTGATGTCCTGTGGGTTTTCGACTTGTTGAGCCACGATATAGCTTAAAAAACAGAATCCTAGAGACTTTTGGGTAGCATACTATCTTAGGTTCTTCCATAATCTGATCTTGAGATTCCATCAGTGACCATAGTTATTTAGAGGGCAATTTTCTTTTTTTTTCCTTTAATTGAAAATAGTCTTTTTCCATACAATATATTCTGGTTCTTCTTTCTTAATCCTTCCAGTTTATTCTCATCTTCCCTTCTGTCAGGATATGCATCCCCTCTGTCTCTTTAGAAAACAAACAGATGTCTATTTAATAATAAATAATAATAAATTAAATTTAAAAGATAAATAAAAACAAATTAGGATGTAACAAAAGAAGCAAACAAGGAAAAAAGCCAAAGGAAAATCACAAAAAGTACACAAACACATTCACACATGCCCCGTGTTCGTTCTCTCTCTCTCTCTCTCTCTCTCTCTCTCTCTCTCTCTCTCTATCTATCTATCTATCTCACACACACACACACACACACACACACACACACACACACAGGGATCCTGTAAAAACATAGAACTAAAAGCCATGACATATATGAAAAGAATTTGAAAAGTAGAAAAACATGCCCAGACACAAGATTATATAACAAAGAAACTCCAGATTTACGGCAGAGTTCCTTGTCTGTTGACCATCTACTGCTGGACGTGAGATTCACCCTTCAGCATGACTTGTTTCCCCAGTGAAAATCCCCTGAAGAAAATTAATTTTTCATTTGCAAATGGTTATCAGTTGGAAGTGGCTGCTGGATTAGGCACAGGAGTGGAGGTGTTATGTCCACTTCTCCTGTCAGCTCCAGAGTCGCAAACAGTACAGACCCTGGGTAGACCTAGGTAGACACTGTGCGTGCTGCCTCAATCTCATGACTTCGTAGGTGCGGGCCAACCCCTGTCTAGAAGCCTTGATTGCTTGGTGTCCTTTATCCTCTCTGCACTCTTGCACTCTTTCTGCCTCCTCTTGCACAAAGTTATAAGGTCCCTGAGGAGAGAGATTAGATTGGTACAAAAAAAAAAAAAAAAAAGGAGAAGGAGGAGAAGGAGAAGAAGGAGGAGCAGGAGGAGGAGGAGGAGGAGGAGGAGAGAATGAAACTTCTTGATTCTCTCCAATCTGTTAGCAG
>NC_034592.1:125855128-125867956 GCF_900095145.1 Mus pahari | reverse complement strand
AAAAAAAAAAAAAAAAAAGATTCTGGAGAAAGACTATGGGAAATGGAAGAGATGGGGGCAGTCAGGAAACATTGTTGCTCCAAATGTTTTCCTTAGTACAGAACTATGGAAATTATGTGAGATGCACACCATAGGGTTATCCTGTCTAAGGAGCAAGAGAGCTGGCTTGTTTATACTCGAAATTCTGTGTGTCAGGCCTGACACCCATTCTTTTTGTGTCTCTTTTTTGGGGTTGCTTTGGGCTTGGATAGAACAGCTTTCTGCAATTCTAGGGCAAGCTCTCAGTGAGACAATTGAGATGTGGGTGGTTCAAAGTAGGTTGTTAGCTGCTCTCAAGTACTAAAGCCCAAGAAACTTGAGCAGAATACAAGACGGTTGATTGTACATACTTTATAACTCCATAGCCCAGTTGCCTTAAGGTAGAAGCCTGTTTATATAATCTCATTTTCTTCTTCTTTTAGTTGGGTGCGGTGAACTTTATTAATGGTATTCAAGGGACTAAGTAGGGCTCCCTAGGCTCCTCCTGTTGTTATGGGGGTCTGGGATAGAAACTGTGAGGGAGATACTCAGTGTTTGGGCCAAGTTTAAATTAACTAAATCTGGCAAGGAAAACAGAAGAGGGAGTCAACCTACATTCAGTTAGAAGGCAGAAGAAACTCTAGGGTTTGAACAAGGAACACCTAAATGATTCCTAACTAGTATAAAACAGTTAATGAATGTTATTTTAAAATCTTCTAAAGAGTTCTAAAACGAATACAAAACTCAGCTTCCATCTAGGCAGAAATTCAAAGATATCATCTGTAATACATATATATATATATATATATATATATATATATATATTATATAATATAACATGTGAAATATGACATAACATATAGCATGTAACATATAATATACGATATGCAATGTGTAACATGCAACATGTGTGTAATGTGTAATATGTAGCATGTAGTGTGTAGCATGTGGCATGTAACATGTAGCATGTAATATGATATGTACCATATGCCATATAATTTACAATATATGATATATTATTTTATATATGTATGTGTGTATGATTACCATCTGTTTTATATATGTGTGCATAGATATAGATAGATAGACATAGATATAGATATAGATATAGATATAGATATAGATATAGATATAATGTATATAGTGATCAGTGGGCTGATCATTAGAAACACCAAGATATAACTAGAGAATTAAGACTTTTCAGCCTTCTCATCCCCAAGGGATGGTGCTGACAGGCAAGCTGACCACCAATAGCCAATGATTTAACCAGTCTTAATAAAGCTTTCATGAACAACCCCCCCCCAAAAAAAAAAACCCACCCTGGGTTTGAAAAGCATCCGGACTGTGGAAGATTCAGGTGTTGTTGGAGGGTTGTGTGCCCCTCCCACATGCCTTGACCTATATATTTCCTGTCTGGACTCATAATATCCTTTACAATAAACTTCATTAACAACCTAGTAGACATGAATGAAGTGCTTCTCTAAGTTCTATTAGCCAGGCTATGAAATAATTTCAACTTGAGGAGGAGAATTAAGGTAAGCATGAGAATAGCCAGTTTATAGTCAACTGGTCACAGAATAGGCCACGACCTACTGTGTAGACTGGCACCTGAAATGGGAAGAACATCTGCAGAGCCAAGCCCTCCACCTGAGAGATCAAATGCTGTCTCTAGCAAGATGGTACCAGGGTGAAACAGAATCAGATGACATCCAGTGAATGTCCATTGGAGAAGTGCTTGCTAAATTTTCCCACGTGTACATCTGTTCCCAGAAACCTTAAATACTGCACCAAGTGAGTAAAAAAGAACAGCAGAGAAATCCCTAGTTTGTTTACCAATAGCAGACATGGGGGAAAGGAAAGAAAGTTGTGTCACAGATACTGTTTGGAACATGTGTTGGCTTCCTCTCGTACATGGGGGCTGGTACATGACAGCTTCTTTTCAGAGGTGGGCAACAAGTGCATCCAAGACTGGAGCCCTGGTGGGGAACACTTGAATACCAACACAGCCCTAACTTGTGACATAGATAGTATGATTTGATGGTCAGTTACCCCCACCCCTTTCAAATGGCATGGTCAGAAGCTGATAGTACCATTTAATGTAGTCAGCAGGAACTTTTCTTGTCTGCAGCAGAAGATGCTCTGCTGTAAGGAGAAGAATCCTGTTTTACAGTCTAAAGAAGACCATTCTATAGCCAAAAGTAGAAAAAAACACATGATACACTTGAAAAAATGGCAGGAAAATTGAGAATAGTTATCCTCTAATGACATATGTACATAAGAGGTTCCCAGAGCCCTTCCCATGATACAGATACTTCCAAGTCCCTATGGCTAAGACTGTCTGCCTTCTTAATTCTGAATTAAACCTCAGAAATGTAACTTTTTCTCCTAAGACCTCTTTTTTTCTGCACACTGGCTCAAATCCTAAACCTTCTTGCCCCTGGACTCAGGGCATTGCCGCTTTCTAACTCTTTGAAGAACACCCCCCCCACACACACACACACCTCAGGCTCTCTTACACAGCTTCCTCTGCTGAGCCCTCCTGTTCTCTTGACTCTAACTCAGAAAGCTCTGCTTTCTTCCATCTCCTTCTTCTCAGGAGCTGCTCCCTCCTCCTTTTCTTCTAAAAACTCTGGCTCTCATGCCCATGGCATTCCTTCTTAAATGTCAATAAAATTTTCCTTGAGTTTTTACCTGAATCTATTTCTAATTATTTTTCTATACAAAACTAAGAACCCTCAGAGCAGGTTTTCCAACATCTTTCAGTAATAAGAACATACATGAAGTTTCCCTAGGTGACCCTTAGGTACAAAGAGCTGACCAAATCAAAATATGACAGAGAGCTGGGTTCTTCTATGCTTTTGGGTTCCTACATAGTCATAATTAAGTCACTTGTATTAGCTATTTTTGTGTTTCTGTGACCAAAATGCCTGACAGAAAAAAAAACTGAAGGGAAGAAAGGTTGGGAGGACATTTCATATGGCTCATGGTGATAGAAGCATTGATGGGGGGTGCTTATACCATGGAAGCAGATGTAAGGGGAAGATGGAAAGAGGATTGTTAGGGTCTGCGAATAGCTGAAGAATGATACCCCAGACTCAAAAGTATGCAAAAGTAAATAGCATTTATTGAACAGATCCCTGCATGCAGGGGCCCAATTCTGTTGGGGTAGAAGGATTCTGACTGAATTCACAGGGTCAGTCTTAAAGCCAAAAAGAGGAACTTTGGGGAGGGGTAGGTAATCTATATCTTGATTGGTGGGCTCTATCTCTGATGATCTGGGTGATGCTCTATTCAGACTAGCTATACTTACTTTGTGCCAGGGAGGCGTAACTCTTGACCTCTTGGTCACAAGCTGGGCTAACTGTCCTTTTGCAAGCTGGGGAGTCCCTTTTACACAAGCTGTGGTTGTTCCAGTAACTGACTTCCCCATTCTGGGAAGTAGAAACTCAGGCTTGGTCTCCTGAACTGCTAGTTTACAGCCTGCCATGGGGTCAGTCTGGCTCAGGCCAATTCGCTCCTTTCAGATGTGACATGGGGCCAGACTACAATGTCCAAAGAATTGTGCCCAGTGGCCTCACCTTTTAGAGTCTTCACAATATCCTCATTAACACCATCCATCATCATCATCATCATCATCATCATCATCATCATCATCATCATCACCACCACCATCATCCAGCATCAGCTGGAGTGCAAATCCTCAAACATGAGCTTGTGAAAGACATTTCAGACTCACAGTTCACCATAGCTAGTCTTCCTGACCAGGTTTCCCTTTCATGCCCCCTCCCATAACTCATCTTCAAGGTCTCTCCCAAGTTCCCCCTTATCCACAAAAACTTCTTATATTCACTACAGATACACTTCAGAGAGCAAGAAAACTTTAATAGCCAAAACCAGATGGTATTGATCTCATATTGCAGACAACAGTGATGAAGTATTTTTTTTGCTTAACGGACAAAACAAACAGAGACCATATTCAAATGTTCAAATGCAGAATCTCTGGGTTATGAAATTGGGAGTAGATTTTCCTAGACAAACATCAGAAAATTGTCAGTTTTAGCACACTTTTATCCTGGGACAATAGGAATGCTTAGCTCAGTTTGTTCTAGTTCTCTATTGAGGCTCTTATTTCAGTCCCTTTGGCACATTTGGAGGTAGTCCTTGGTTTGGACTTCGGTTCTTCTCAGAGCTGGGACAAAGCAGTGTGTGACTTTCAGTGCTGCAGTATTTTCCAGAAATCTGTCAGGCAGAATAGGCACAGCTCTGGGAGGAAAAGCAGGTTCTGGTCTCAGATGGAAGAGGTCCACAAGCATCACAGACCTAATCCAATGGAAACCTTCCCTGCAAGGTATTGGTGTTGCCTTATGAAATTCCTTATGATTGCTTCACTGCCTCCAGTCACAGCACAGTCTCAGGCTACATGGTCCTCTTAAAGCCAAGTAATATAACCACTGCCTTGGAGTCCTTCCATTCTGTGGAGTCTTACATCTCCTCATTAACACACTAGACCTGGGGGGAGAAATGAAGAGAGGAGGAAGAAACAAAGCCATTAATAACGTGGTTCCAGCCTTTGACAGTCCATAGCGGTCAACTTCCATGAACCAGTGTCAGCAGCAATTGAGAAGACCTGGAGTTGGGTTGAATGAACAAACAGTCCTGAGAATGGAGAGCTATGCTTTCCACCAGAGCTGCTTGCATCTTGTGTCTCTAGAATGCAAAAAATAAATTATAACCTCTTTTCAATAAATGAGGGCAAACATAATGAATTTTGTTTTTCAATAAACCTGTTTCCCAGGAAAGTGTCTTCCACTGTTGCTACCTTTGATTGTGATTTCTTTCTTTGCACCTCCATAGTTCCTCATTTAAAGAACACCTAACTATTTCTTTAAGAGAAAAAGTGTTTCTCCTTTCTTTGTATTAATTTTAAGAATCCACTGATGGGATGTCAAGATAGTTCAGTCAGTAGTGCGGTTGCCATACAAACACAAGAGCTCTAATTTGATCCTAGAGCCACATAAGAATCCAAAGGTAATGATGCGTGTTTGTAACCATAGCACTGGGGAGACAGAGAAAGGGTGATCCCAGCAAGTCAAAAACAGACGAGATCCCAGTCTAGCCTGATCAAAAAGTCCAAGTCCTGGTAAGAGAACAAAGGTGACACCTGACATTGACCTCCAGCTAGACCAGTTGTTCTCAACTTGTGGGTTGAACCCTCTTTGGGGATTACCTAAGAACACTGGAAAGTACAGATATTTACATTATAACTAATAACAGAAGAAAATTACAGTTATGAAGTAGCAACAAAAATAATTTTACTTTTGAGGCTACCACAACATGAAAAAATTGTACTGAATGCTGCAGCATTAGGAAGGTTGAAAAACACTTCTGTACACACACACACACACACACACACACACACACACACACACACACACCTGCACATGTGCACACAGCTATCTCTCTGGCAATCAGCAACACAGACATTAAAAGGCGGCCTTCCCAGTACATGTCTACCCCTCCACTCTGGATGGGCACTTAGCAGATGAGTATGGCTCTGCTCCACCTGTAAAGACCTGCTCTAGTCAGGGAGTGTTCAAATATAGCAGAAGAGAGAATGCTGGAAGGAAAAATGGCTTGTCATCTTGTCCATTGTGTACTTCCTTGAAGGAGGTAATTATTTACATGTATAACACATCTGGCCACATGTTCACTATAGCCAAATGCATGCATGAATCAGACATATACAGACTAAACTGCATCTAAGGACTGAGTGTAGTGGCACACACCTGTAATCCCAGTGTTTGTGAGACTGGGGTAAAGGGAGTTCACAAGTTTAAAGCCAGTCTGGGTTCACACACACAAACACACACACACACACACACACACACAAACATACACAAGGAAAACAAGCAAATAAACAAAACCTGTACTGAAGACTAAAGCTATGGTGGGATATTTTGCTCAGCCCAAGTTCTGTCTGTATCTAGTCACTCTAGAGCCCACTGTGGTATTTTTTCCTACCATCTTTATCATGTACTAGAGAAACAAGAGCCCAGATTCAAGACTTGGATGCTCCAGATTTAACGCTGATTTTTCATCCATGCTATAGTCAAAATCTGTGTCCTCCAAGGATATCTCTGCTGAAATAATCTGCACTGTGGAGTATTAAGAAAACAAAACTTTAAGTTTCTGTGGAGTTTGGGAAATAGATCAGGATTCAATAATGCCATCTATCACACTGGAGCCCCAGTGACTAAATCCTGTTGCTTTAACAGAAATCAGAGAGATCAGACACATGTGTGCACATACACACATAGTCACATGTACATATATTATCCCTCATTCCCTCCTTTCAACATGTGGTACATTATATCACCCTGATATTCCACTAGCAAAGTCTTCACCACCTGGTGCAGTCAGTCTCTTGTCCTTGAACCAAAAATTTGAGCCATCAAAAGTCCCTTTACTTTGCAACTCACCCATTATGAGATACTGGATCATTAGTAACATAAATTAGTGTGTCTAAAGTTTGGAGATAAGATGAAAGGATGGACTATCCAGAGACTACCCCACCCGAGGATCCATCCTATCATCAGCCACCAAACCCAAATACTATTACACTGCCAGCAAGATTTTGCTGAAGGGACCCTGATATAGCGGCCTCTTGTGAGGCTATGCCAGTGCCTGGCAAACACAGAAGTGGATGCTCACGGTCAGCTATTGGATGGAACACAGGGCCCCCAATGGAGGAGCTAGAGAAAGTACCCAAGGAGCTGTAGGGGGCTGCAAGAATGCCAAGGCCAAGAAGTGGGAGTGGGAGGGTAGGGGAGCAGGGGTGGGGGAAGGGTATAGGGAACTTTCAGAATAGCATTTGAAATGTAAATAAAGAAAATATCTAATAAAAAATTTAAAAATCAGTGTGTCTATACTTTAATTAAAGAAATCTCAATCCATCTTATTAGTATTTTAGTCTGACCATGTCAGAGCTGTTCCTGTCTCTTGCCACCTTTTTAAAAAGAAAAATCGGTCTTCTATAAGTGATTTGACTGGAACACCTTTAGAATCCTCTAGTTTTGGGTTCTTTAAATTGCTTTGATGCCAAAGACTGACTTTTAACTATTATAGAGTCCATTAGCTCTCCCTAAACCTATTCCTAAAGAGTGTTTCTCTGCTCTCTTCTTTCATGTCTATGTTATAAGACTTTCAAATGAGAAACGTTTCACACAGAGCCTGTTGAACAAGCATTCTGTCCGAAGTTCTAAATAGAAGAAACTCCTCACTTCTTTTTGTAGATCTCTAGAGCTGTCAACTTTCCTGTCCCCCTTCACAGTAATCTGTTACTCACTCGTGTTGCTGAATTCAGGCCACACTTGGCAGTTTAGAAACCACTCTAATTTGCTTCCATCCCTGGGAGAAATCTGTCAGAAATACTACAATTTCTTGTGAAGAAACAGAGAAAGAAGACAGATGTCATGTGTGTGCCTCCCACCGTCTGTGGCTCAAAACCCACTCAGCCTCCAAAATAACCTCCCACGTGATTCCCACCAGGTTGTATGAAGACAAAGCAAAGCAATACCACATCTACAACAGAGTGGAATGAAACACTTCACACCACAGACCACTTGTGCCCTTTCTCCGAATGCAGATATTTATCTAAAGAACCAAGTCAGATGGCACTAACAACATGCAAATGTCTGGCTTCCAACTGATTGTCTCCTCCTCCTCTTCCTCTTCCTCCTCCTCCTCTTCCTCCTTCTCCTCCTCCTCCTCTTCCTCCTCCTTTTCCTCTTCCTCCTCCTCCTTCTCTTCCTTTTCCTCCTCTTCCTCTTCCTCCTCTTCCTCCTCCTTCTCTTCCTCCTCCTCCCCTCCTCCTTCTTGTCATTATTCTTAGTTTTCTTTTATCTTTTCACCATCTTCAGGAATTCCAAATTAGCTCTACAGACTTACAGACTGAACGGTGGTAAGCATGATATGCATTTAACTTAGTCTCCTTCCTAAAAAGTGGGAAAATGTTCTAAAGCCTCAGATATTATTTTCCTGGGAGGAGAAGACTTAAACACATAAGTTGAAGATTATATATTACTCAAAGCATGAATTATCTTTTGTGTTGAAACAGAATTCCACATAGAGCACTGGACCATGAAGAGGCTGACTGAGCACTCAGACAACTGAAAGTTCAACCTGAGAATAGGATATGGGTATGTAACAGTGAGAAACTCAAACTGGACCCTGATGATTGTAACATACTAGATAAATAGGTGGTCTAATGGGGTCAAAATAGAGTTAGAGGTACCAGGAAGGAAAGATGATGGAGTGGATACATATTTGCATAAGTAAAACACAAGGATTCATCCCTTTGTGGATCTGTAAGTTTCTGACATAGTAGGAAGAGAGTAAGAAACTAATGTTTTGAGGTATTAGCAATGGTATTATCCAAATGAGGAAACCTCAAGAAGTAAAAGATGCTTCTTCCAAGTGTGGGAATTAGCATCGCACTCTGCTAAAACACATATTTCACGTCCTTATTCCCAGTACCTGTGACTGACATTTAGAAACGCTCTTCCCAGATACAATCGAGTGAGGATAAGGTCATAGTTGATTATCGAACTTGTGTCTGGAAAGGAGAAGAAAAGAAACACAGGCAAGAAAGCTGTGTAGAGCTGGAGACAGAGACTGGGGTCATGCTTCAAGTCCCAAGGATCCCAGCGACCTCCCAGTATGGATAGAGACATGAGGCAGCCCTGGAATCTTCTAGAGAAACCAGGCCAATCTTCTAAACTTCTAATTCCAGAAACTATCAGGCTATCCAGTCAGTTGTTTCAGGATGGATGTTAGCTATAAACCTACATGAGGTTCTTAGTGCTGGGACATTACCACCCAAGTCAAAATAGTTCTCATACTTCAGGAGTGGGTGGATAAAACAGTGACACAACTAGCCATATTATACACCAAAGGAAGTTTAGCTTCTGCAAGAGGTGCAGGGTTTGGTTTGGTACACAGGGAACTGAATCACTAATGGTCACTGACCTAATTAGAAATGCAAGTGGAAGCTTTAAAAAAGTCTTATAGGGAGAGGCTATAAAGGGGAAAGGTCAGGCCTTAGGCTTTATCATACAATGCTGCACTGCTAAACTTGGCTTAGCATAGAACTCTAATTTTTCAGAGCATTTCACATCAATTATCCCTATTTGATTTTAATAGCGACCCTGGGAGGTATAATTATCTTCAATTTACAGATAAGTAAAGTGAGGTTTTTGAAAGACTAGGAAAGTTGTCCACAGTTACATAAAGAGCTTCATTCAGTAAAGCAAGAAGAAGAGCCTGGAACATTTCCTACTTAAAAAAAACAGAAAGAAAGAAAAAATTTGATAGATAGATAGATAGATAGATAGATAGATAGATAGATAGATACATAGACAGAGATAGATATTTGTGCTCAGACAGCAGGAACTTGTGTGTGCGTGTGGGAGGTGTCAGAGGTTAACCTGCAAGAGTGAGTTCTCTCCCTCCATCACATGAATCCTGGGGATTGCATACAGGTCATCATGTTTGGTGGCAGGTAGCTTTACTCACTAAGCTATCTAATATCACTGTTTTCTTCTGATTTGATTTTAATTTTTTTTTTGTTGTCATGCTGCCCCCTTTAAAATTGGGATTCAGAATACTATAAATTCTCCCTGAATTGGTCGATACACAATGTAAAAGAATGAATAATATAAATCCTCTAGGGACAGAGAGAACAGTCATCTAAACCCTATTGTTGTTCTTTAAAACAAGAAAATAGAAGAACATTATACTATATTATCGAAATTTTCCTGAAAAGTAATTTCAAAAGGATCATACACAGTTAACCTAGGGACGAGGGTGGGTTAACTAAAGAGAAGCTTGCTCTTGGGCTTTGTGTTGACTAAGAGGTCACTGGAAACCCATCCATAGGTAAGTGAAGGAGGCAGATGCTGGTCATGGCTGGAGGACAGAGAGGGGAAGCACACTATGAGTCAGCGATGAAGGAAGTTTTGAATTTGTTAACTCTAATGGAATAAATAAAATGAGAATGACTGAATAGGGAATTTAATACTATTTACTAAATTATCTGCAGCTTCTGTAGACCCATTGGATTTCACAGGAAGATATTCCAATTTCATTATTTATTTTAAATCAATAACATTAATTCAATTGTAATTTGATTAAAATATATATTCACTACATTTCTTAGACATGATAGGAAACAGTGTGAGAGACAAAGAGAAAAATTCCACCCAAGATCGTACATTCAAGATATCAAGAAACTTCATTAGGGTGGTATGAATTATCTAAGACAAGAGTGTGGGCATCAGTAAACCTTTTGGCTCTTTCTAGAGGGGTAGCTTAAAGTACAAGAAAACAATAGTGAGCGGCCTCTATGGATCTTACTGGAGAGTCATTTTCCATGTGATCTGGGATGAATTAACAGAGATGAATAGCTTATAGCAGATGAACAATTTTCTACCATCCAATTATGTCCATTAAACTGCATTTTATGCTTCCTAATTATTGGATGAAAGAGGACTGCTAAAATAGAAATAACACACTCAGACTGGCTACGGTTCCTGCTCTGATTCCTATTTTATCAGAGTGATAACTTATGAGGCTGAACTAATCAGTCGTTAATTAATATTTGAAATTCTCTTTGAGATAGAGCAATCAAGGTGTTCTTTAGTAATTCACCATGCTATTTGTGGAAATGCTGGTCTGGATCTCCTAAAGCAGGCACCAGACATAACCACTGGCTGTGCATTCAGGCATGTTGCCCTTGTTGTCCTTTCCCCTGAAATCTTTGGCTATCATTAGGATCTTAGAAAACTACAGAGCAGCCGGGTGTGGTGGCGCACGCCTTTAATCCCAGCACTCAGGAGGCAGAGGCACGCGGATTTCTGAGTTCGAGGCCAGCTTGGTCTACAGCCAGGACAGCCAAGGCTACACAGAGAAAACCTGTCTCGAAAAACCAAAAAAAAAGAAAAAAAAAAGAAAAAGAAAGAAAGAAAGAAAGAAAGAAAGAAAGAAAGAAAGAAAGAAAGAAAGAAAGAAAGAAAGAAAGAAAGAAAGAAAACTACAGAGCAATAGATTCTGGGGGTGGGGGAGAGACATGTGCTTATAAATAACTTCTTTATCTGAAGAGAGAATGGTGTGTGTGTGGAGGGAGACACTCAGAAGAAGGTGGGAAAGAAATAAAAACAAATCCATAAAATATCTAGGGAAAGGTAAGAAATTGAAAGGAAGAAAATAATGGAAGGAGGATAGGAAGAAGGGAAAGATCTGGAGTAGATTTCATAGTGCTGATTCAATACTGTGCTAGGAGCCCAGAGCAGGGTCTGATGTTCATGCTGGATTTGGGAAGTAAAAGAGGGAACGCTACGTTTTGGATTTCCCATGAACCAAAAATGATGGTACGACAGGAACAAAATGAAGAGGGCCTGTGTGGTGGTTTGAATGAGAATAACCCCTGTCAGCTCTTATATTTGAATTCCTGGTACCTAGTTGATGGAACTGTCTGGGAAGGATTAGGAGGTATGGCCTTCTTGGAGCAGGTGCATCACTGATGGTAGATTTTTGAGATTTCAAAAGCCTGTGCCTTCCCCATTTAACTTTCTGCCTGACTCTTGTGGTTGGAGATGTAAGCTCTCAGCTACTCCTCCAGAGCCATACCTGCCCTGAGCCATGTCTGCTGCCATGCTCCTGGTCATGATGATCACAGATTAACCTCCTGGAACTGGGAAGCCCAAAGTAAACATTTTCTTTTATGTTTCCTTGACCACTGCGCCTTTTCACAGCAAGAGATAAGTAACTAAAACAACCAGGTAGGGCATCATAACTGCTGTTCTCAGGCTGAGAAATGAGGGCTTTCGAGAGGGTTGAGGCTGTTACAGCATTACTGTGATTACAGAGTACGCGAGTGCACTCCAAAGCGGCAAGCATAGAACTCAACAATCCCTTCCTTCTAAGGGTTCCAAAGTGTTAGCTACTCCTAAAGAGCCTCAGTGTCCGGAACAGAGAAGAGGAGAGGAGAAAAGTGTGAGTCTCCTACCCAGTCTCCCCACCACCACCTCTTCACCTCTTCTTCAACCTTCTACTCCTATCAAAGTTTGAACTCTTCTGGGAAAATATTACTAGAAAAACATACTTTAAAAAAAATCCAACAGATTCTTCTCTCATTCCTACATCCTGGTCACAGTTTCCCCTCTCTCCACTCCTCTAAGCTCCTCCCCCTTTGCCTTTGCCTCTGGATCCACCTGTCCCTCTCCATTTCCCTTCAGAAAAGAGCAGGCCCCCCCCCCAAGAGACAACAACCAAACATGGCAGAACAAGATACAATAAGACTAGGTAAAAGATTCAAGGATGAATAAGGCGACCCAAAAGGAGGGAAAGAGTTGAAGAACAGGCAAATGAGTAAGAGACACACCCACTCCCACTGTTAGGAGTCCTTAAAAAACATCAAGTTAATAGCCACAACACATGCAGAGAGGACCTGGTGGAGATCCATGCAGAGCCACTGAGAGAAGGGACCCAATGGATACTTCCAACTTAGACTCTTTTTCTTCACATAATGTCTAGCTGTGGGTCTCTGACTCCCATCTGCTGCTGGAGGAAGACTGATGACAACTGAACAAGCCACCAGTTAGTGAATACCAAAGAATGTCATTAGGAATAATTTTATTTTTTTCCAATCATGTTCAGCTTTCTCCTCCATCTCTGGGCTATACAGTCTCCAGTCCCTGACCAGCCAAACAGTATAGAGCATGGGCTCATTGTCTCTGTCTCTGTCTGTCTGTC
>NC_034592.1:125851575-125855033 GCF_900095145.1 Mus pahari | reverse complement strand
TCTCTCTCTCTCTCTCTCTCTCTCTCTCTCTCTCTCTCTCTCTCTCTCTCTCTCTCTCTCTCTCTCTCTCTCTCTCTCTCATTGCATGGGCCTCAAGTTAAACCAGACATTGGTTGGTCACGTCCACAAGTTCTCTCCCAGCAGATCTTGAAGGCAGGACAGATTGTATGTCAAGGGTTTTGTGGCTGCATTGATGTCCAAGTGTTTCCTTCTTTAAGCTTAAAGAGTGTCTTCTATCATGAAAGAGACTATAATGAAAGGGTGAAGGCTCCATGAAGGCCCTGGCCCAACGTCTGTATATTCCATGAGCTGTGTGGATGTTTTCCTTGCCAATGGACAGTTTTAGGAGAGTGACCCCTGTCTTAACATCAGCCTGGGTTGTTTAAGGATCTCCATGGGATTTCTTTGGTCAATAACTCAACTGAATACAACCCAATTTCACCACTTGAAGCCTTGCCTGACTCTAAAATATGGCTAGTTCAGACTCTGTATCTTCCATTACTAGGAGTCCTCACTAGGGCTGCTTTCATAGACTTCAGGAAGTTTCCACATCACTAGGTTTCCACACTACACCTCCATTGGCCCCCAATTCCAACTGTTTCTTCCCAAATTCTCACCCTCCATACATTTCCTCACCCCCAAACTTACCTTTCCTGCCTCTATCCCCATTTGCCCAGTCTACCCACAAAATCTCTTTTATTTCTCCTTTCCATGGAGATCTATATGTTGCCCCCTAGAGCTTTCCTTTTTATCTAACCTCTCTGAGTCTATGGATTGAAGATTGATTACCATACACTTAACAGCTAATATCTACTTATAAGGTAATATATACCATATTTACCTTTCTGGGTCTGGGTTACCTCACTCAGGGTGATGTTTTTTCTAGTTATATCCATTTCCCTACAAATTTCATGATGTCATTTTTTTAAACAGCTGAGTAATACTCCATTGTGTAAATGTAACATATTTTCTTTATCCAACAGCTAGGTTGTTTCTGGGTTTTGACTACTATGAATAAAGACACAATGGATGTAGTTCAGCAAGTATCCTTGTGGTAATATGGAGCATTCTTTAGGTATATGTACAAGAGTAGTATAGCTGGGTCTTGAAGTAGATTGATTTCCAACTTTCTAAAGAACTGCTATATTGATTTCTATAGTGACTGTACAGGTTTATGCCACCAGCAGCAATGGAGGAATGTTCTCCTTGCTCCACATCCTCACCACCCATGAACCATCAATTGTTTTAATGATTTTAGCCATTCTGACAGGCTGCCTGGGTCTGGCATGGCCACAGATGGGACAGTGTGACATGGTCCCTGTCCGGTATGAGGTTTGTTGTATAAACATGTATATATTTTGTGTTCCTCCTCCAGAGAATGTTCTCCCTGCCAATGTTACTGGGAACTGTTGTCCGTGTCAAAGTTAATGGTTCCATGATAATGAGAAACAGCATAATTTCAGCAAATAAGAACATGCCTGGTGTTCCTCAGCAAAATGGAAATGCTGTGATCTCCAAGACAGCCTTTAAGGCTGTGAGAAAGAACTCTGAAAACATGAGTTCTAGAGCATATAAATCAATGTAATAACTGTTCTTTACAGGATTGCTCAACAATACAAAATATAAGGAGGCAATATGAATCGTATGAGGGGCTTCACAGATCTGAAAGAACAGAAGCAGCTGCACTAATGAGCCTGCTTAAATAAGGAGACATGATTTGGTCAATAGAGAAAAAAATCTAAATCATGATAGGGAAAGGAATAGTTGGAAAAAGAAGAGCTTGCTAAACTGAATACAAAATGTATGGCTCAAGTAATAAAGGGGCACCAGAAAGTGAAATGGAGCTGAATCCTGTGTTCAAGGAGATAAAGAGATTTAGGGAGTGGTGATCCCAGGGCAAGATTCCACCCACCTAAGCTTATTGTTTGTGTTTGCAATTGAGTGAGGAGTACTTCAGACTTTTTAAATCTGGAATGGACTGCAATCCAGAAATGGAGGGCACACTTGTGGTTCAGATCTTGAGGCTGGATGGCACAGGCTTCTGATCCAGGTCTTGAATAGTGGGCATGAAAAACTTATGGCCAGGCATGGTGGTAAACACCTTTAATCCCAGGACACAAAGGCAAACAAATCTCTGAGGTCAAAGCCAGCCCAGAAAACAGCAAATTCTAGGTGAAGTAAAGCTTAGGTCCAGGTATGGTGATACACACCTTTAATCTCAGCATTCAGGATACAGAACCATGCAGATCTCTGAGTTTAAAGTCTGTCTACAGAGCAAGTTGCAGAACAGCCAAGCTTAGGCATTAAAGGAGTTGGAAAATAGAAAGCTGGTGACAATGTAATAGAATAATGGGGCCATGTTCCAGCTTCAGAAAGCAACAGAACTTGGCAGCTTTGGTCATGTGACTCTGTCTTTAGGGTCAAGAGGCCAAGGTCATAAAATGCCAGTTTGTGAGACAATCAAAAGGGATACATGGGGTAAATGATTGAATTGATATGCAATTCCTAAGAAAGTACCTAATGCAAAATAAAAGACTGGGCTTTGGCATGCAAGAGAGAACTACCTCCAACAAAGATTTGTCTCCAGCAGAGAACTATCTCTCCTGCAAACTATAGAGCTGTGTCAGCTTGCACCCCATCCTTAACTCTGAGTCTTTTCATCCTCCGCTCCTAATGCCTCTTCCTCAGGACCCTCTCTCAAGCTGAGGCAAGTCCTCTGCAGACAGGTATTATTTGAGCTTTGATTTGCATTTCCCTGATGGCTAAGGATGCTGAACATCTCTTTAAGTGTAAAAACACATTTTTAATAATTACATATAGTGAATTATTCCCTCCTCGGTTGACCTGGGGATACGAAGTGCTGTTTCCAGTCCCCGTCACTCACAGTACCCTGGGCAGAATGCAGTTGTCTTGACACTCTAATCAAAGTCTGGAGGCCGCGAGGTCTTCTTTCCTCACTGATTTTTATTTCTTGCAGGGTCCATTAACCTTTCCTGAACTCTCGTTTTATTAAAACTCCCTTAAGCTTTCTTCTGACTTCCTGTTTGGTTGTTCACCTGAGAAGGTGCTCTTGGGATGTCCTTGTCCATCTTGAGCAGCCTCAAGCAAGGAGGAGCATGCTTTTCCAGTTCTCAGGCCAGTGGTTTTCAGTTGGGGTTCTGACTCAGTTTCCCCTGTTTAGTCCCTTTCATAGGCTTATTGGCTATTCCCATCTGCCTCTAAGCGCCCACTTAAGCCTCTGAGCATATTTTATTGGATTATTGCCATTTTTCAATGATTTGTAAGTGTTCTATGGGAAGTCCTTTATCTTTTTCACACTTTGCCTATTCATGTTGTAATAGCTCTGTTAAAAAGTTTTTCATTCCAGTGGAAAAAAGACAGCATTTTCAACAAATGGTGCTGGCACAACTGGCGGCTATCATGTAGAAGAATGAGAATAGATCCATTCTTATCTCCTT
>NC_034592.1:125786793-125849645 GCF_900095145.1 Mus pahari | reverse complement strand
TTTTTGTCATCAGCAAAAGCTTAAGGTCAGGGATGGTCTATCAGGCTCAGCAGAAAAGGAGCAGAGTCCTCCTTACACATAAGAATCCCACCAGGAAAAGCTGGCCTCACCTTTCCAACTCTGCCTACTTCCTCACTGCCTAGCAACTTCCAGTCTTTCAGCTTACATTCAATTCTGCTTTCGTTTCGACAACTTCATACATGTATATAATGTATTATAATTATATCCCCCCCCATTGCTCTGTTCTCCCTCCCACTCCTCACCCTCTCCTTTCCAACCAGTTCTCCTCCCACTTATGTGTGTGTGAAACCGGTGTGGGGGAGAGGGTTGTACAGGTCTTCAGCAGGTAGCTGCAGCAGCTGTGTGTTTATGACTGCAACAGTTATGCTGTACCCAAAGGACTTGGACCTTGAAACTTCGTGCCCCCCTTTGCCCTTCCTACAGAATTGTTCACAGCAGCCTCTTCCTCAGTGCAAGTGAGCCTTGCTTGCCAGGCATGTGACTGTGTCTTCAGTTTGCTGTTTCTCTGCCCCAGGTGAGTTCCCATGCAGAGCCCTGCAGAGAATTTCCCTCCCCCACCCCCACGCTGGTCTTTAGGTGACACAGTTCTTTCTGCGTGTCACCAGAGTAAGTGTCGTTGTATTGTAGTCTACCACAGTGATTATTTACACCTTACAAACCAGGGACAGGAATAGGACTGAGTTAACCAAATTCAACTTGTGCGTCCACTAGCATGTACAGAAATGCTCTGGTGACAGTTGGGTACATGCTGTTTCCTGTACTTTTGGGCCAGGTATTATTTTTAGTGCAAGCCATTTATCATCAGGTATGACCACAGAAGTCATTTTTGAACACCATTTTTGTGCTTGCACAGCACGAAATTTATGTACTGAGTCATCTTCCCAGCCCCCTCAATTTTTAAATTTAAAATATCCCCGACTCGTGCATTGTAAAGATACTGTTCCCTAGAAAGAGGTAGGAGTGGTACCCCTGGCTTGTATGAACATCGTACTGATGGCTCTAGTCTGGACCCATATACTGACTCAAGTTGGACACGGTTCTGCCTGCATAGTCCTAGGCTGCTTGCCTAGGGCTTCCTGCACCCCCATTTGCACTTGTAAAGTAATACTTTTTTTCTTCTATATTCTTGGTCAGCCATCAATGCCCAGCTCCAGTCACCTGATTTGAGGAGGAATTTCCATGATTAGTTTGGCTTTTCCCCTTTTCACCTCCTTTGAAGCATTGTTAGCACTCGTCAGAGAATTGATTATGACATCTTTGGTACAACCTGCCCACTCCAGTTATCGCTCTAGGTGTTAACTTCTCCACCCCCAACTGCACTGCTGTCTTCTCCCAGGTAGCATGGACTTTATGCTACGGGCACTTCCCTAACTGTTCAGTCATATCAAACTGTAAGGAAAGCACAGGTACTTAGAGCCAAATCAACTGATTCTCTGGTCACTTTCATCCTAGACTGTGGGTTTGCTCTTACTGGGGTAGTGCTGACTGTGATTGCTAACTTGTTTAAAGGATTTTAGTTGAGGCAGGACCTAGCTGACATGAAGGAATGTTTGTTCACAGAGATGTGAGCAGAAAATGGAGCCCCATCAAAATGCCTGTCACCATGCTGTAGAAATTATTTTTCCCCATGTAGCATGTCTTGGGCTGTCTGGTGTTCTTAAACCATGAAGAGAAATGTGACACTTCGGAAGTCCTAAGTGACTTTCTTCCTTTCAAAAATTATTTCAGGCTTGGCTTCCCAGCAATTTAGAGGCCATTTCTGTTCCTATTGGGATCATGCTTTGCATTTTTATAGGCTTTAAACATCTCTTTACATACCAGGACTGTTCATCTCCTCAATGACCCCATGATCTGAACAGGGTGAACACAGAGCAGTCATCTGCATTAAACCATTTGGAAGCTGAATCAAGGTTAGCTGAGACAGCAAAACGGTGGCTTGGACTAAAATCCCCTTCCTGCTAATCCAGGAGACTCTACTATGTTCTGAACAGTTAGAATGTGAACTCCATTTGTGTGTGTATTTAATCACATATTGTAAGATGAAGGGAGGCATTTGATTTATAAAACATTGAGATATTCTTCTCCTAAGGAGTTTCCTAATGAAAATATAACCATATATTCAACACCTAGGTTGACTGTTACCTATAAACACACACACACACACACACACACACACACACACACACACACACACACACACAATGTCTTCTTGCTTTGCCTCCAAAACTGCCTTTCAGAGCTAGCACTCTTTTAGTCTGCACAGATGCCATGCTAAATGCCACAGGCTGGAAGACATAAATGAAAATAGTACTGTCTCACAGTCGTGGGGACTGAAATCCAAGATCAAAGCACCAACTTTCATTTCTGGCTGCAGGGAGTGTGGGGGTGGTGGTGGTGGTTCTTCCTGACTTACACATGACTGTCTTTGCTGTATTTCCACATGGAAGAGGGTAAGGACAAAGGACAGCAAGCTCTATGGCGTCTCTTCCTACAAACACATTGATCCTACTACCATGAGGAAAAGGTAGTGAGCAACCACCCAATTTCCTGCTACAATTACTAATCCAATAATTTCTCAAAGGCCCAGGAACCAGATACTACCTCCTTGGAGATCTGAGCCTCAACATATGAATTTTTCAAGGAACATGACATCTAGCATCTCACATCTGTTTCCCTGAAGTCTATATTGTTATCATATGCAAAATATGTTTACTCTATCTCAATAGCACCCCCCAAACTATAACTCATTCCAGCATCAACTCTGAAGACTTAAGTCTCAGCTAACTATTGTCTAATCCAAATATGGATAGGACAATTTCAAAGGCTTTGAACTCTTCAGCTGTAGTCCTGAAAAGCCAAATAAGGGATCTGATTCTGAAACACAGCAGTGTGACAGGTTTGGATAAACATGCCTTCAAAGCAAATACCAGAAGGAAGCAAGCGTAACATGTCCAACGCCCAAATTCCATTCACTCATGAGTGTCAAGTGTGATCTTTTTTTTGGCTTTCCTGTCTCCAGACCCATTGCAGTGACAGTATCACACTCATGGCTCCAGAAGACCTCCTACCCCCTTAGCTCTGTCCCCGAGCCTCCAGTTAGAACCTATCTATCCTACTAGAATCAAGATGGGAGCCACTATTAACAGTTAGTCACTGTTGGAGTCATTTCCTGTCCTTCTGAAAGTAGGCCATGTTTACAGCCTGTCAAAGCCAAGAACTGTTGGTGGCCTGCCTCCTTGTCTTCCTTCCTTCCTTCCTCCCTCCCTGCCTGCCTCCCTCCCTTCCTTCTTTTCTTCCTTCCTTTCTTCCCTTCCTTCCATTCATCTTTCTTTCCTTCTATCTTTCCTTCATCGCTTGCTTCCCCTTCCTTCCTTCCTTCCTTCCTTCCTTCCTTCCTTCCTTCCTTCCTTCCTTCCTTCCTTCTTCCTCCCCATTCCTTTCCATTTCCACTAGCAGTGTTTCTGTTGATATACTCCAGCACAGTGTTTATCAGATAATTGGTCAAGTATTCCTTTGGCACAGATGAGTAAGGCTTAGCCTAGCTCTTCAGTGAGCTGTCCATCTTCTCACACTGGGGCATACTGAATCTTATTTCAGAAAACAGATGTGTGTCTGTAAAGTAGAGTAGCTGGTCCCATCTCTGGAGAATTGTTTTAGTGCATACTCACCTTACCAAAGCTCACCTTAAACCCATTCTTCTCATGGGCATTAGAGTGTAAAAGGGAAAATCTAGTTATTCTACATGGCTAGTGACCCTTGTCAGCTAGATAATGACCAGTCCTGCTGTTTAAGACCCTCCCTTGCCTGAATCTCTCCAGTCTCACCAATTCTAAACTTGAACTGTATTTTATACCAGATTCTGTCTGTCTAGTCACATTATTACTGAATAAAGTCACTGAGAATGATGAATCAGCTGATCCTGAACAATTGCTGTTAGGGGAAAATTCAGGATTATGTTCCTAGAAGCCTCTCCAATCAAACCTTTGCACCAGCCTTGGCACACCCGCACGTGCGTGTGCGTGTGCATGTGCGTGTGTGTGTGTGTGTGTGTGTGTGTGCATGTGTGTGTATGAGTGTGTGTATATATATATCAACTTATGTGATACAAATTATTGAGTCATTTGCATTGAACTCCAATCAGATGCACTATATAACTTAAGTCATGAATGGAGTTTCCCTAATACGTATGTTTTCTGCATAAGACGCATACAACCTTTTCACTAGTGTCAGTAATATGAGAAATCACTCCAGCTCTATGAAAGGGATGTAAACACACATCCCATTTTGCTGTGAGATCACAACAAAAAGCAAAGAAAGTAGGAAATGAGACAATACATAACCCATGTAAAGGACACATGAGCAACACAAGACTGGAGTCAGAAAGATCAACTCTATGCTCACTGTGATGGGAAAGGAAATGTTGTTGTGTGACTGAAACCATGTGTGGTGTGGTGTGGTGTGTGTGTGGGGGGGCATAAACATTAGTTTGTGGTTTTCACCTATTTTAGCAAATAGGTGAATTTACAGATACAGAATCCACTAAAACAATGAGCAACTGTTCATGTAACTACCCACTCTCTGGTTTGCAGCTCTCTGCCTGTTTGTCCTAATCCACCTATGGTGAGAGTACCTGAAGGGGAGAAGTGCCCTTTAGGTACAACAGCAGTAAGAGCTTGTCCTACTTCTGTAGAAATTAATCACCTCCCTGTGTGTTGTGCCCTCAGACTTGTGCTATGTCAACCAAGTACTGGCCTAACCTAGTCTAGATTATAATATGATCATCAATTTGAAACACTTAAATAAGATGTAGAGCTTCCTTGTTAGACTTGATGACTTGAATGCCCAAGAATCACCATCCATCACCTTGCTTCTTTGTACTTATGATTAAGGGAGAGACAGAAGTATTAGTTTTCATCCAAATGTAGCACAGGACTCTTTGTGGACTTCTTGGGTAGTGAGAGCTTCCTGCAGAGATAGGAGGCCCAGCCTGTGGCCTCTGATTCTTACCTGTTGGAACTTCATTTTTCTAGATAAAGCAAAGAAAGGGCAAATGCTTTGCACATGTGCCTCTCACTAATCTACCCAGAAATCCCATAATGCAGGTAGAAATGTTTCTCCTATGGGGAAAGACAAGAGACAGGGAAATAAGGGGTGTACAGGAAGAGGGTGTGTGCTGTACCCACATTGATTTGATCATGGAAGCCTGGCTAACATTATTATCCTATGTCAGCTCTTAAAACATACACATTCCCAGGCAGGGCATCATATACTCCTTCCTACAGCCCCATTCTGTTTTTCTCTTAGTTACATAACAGATATGGGCTTGCAATGTACAAAGCTGTACTCCAGGAGCAACAAGCAATACAAAAGCCAGTCAGATGTTCCCCTCCATAAGCTCAGTGACAGTGGACCATCAGCCTGGGAAATAAGGAAGGCCTTGTGGAGAAGAGGACCTGCATTTGACTTGAGGAACAGTTATTAGGAGAAGAACATGGGTAAAGGGATCAGAAAGTGGGGGATCCAAAAATGGGAGATTAGGTGCGAGAAAGACTGAGAATTGTGAGTTTTAAGTCAGCCTGGCACCTTGGTGAAACACTCTCCATAAAAGTGAAAATACAAAAAAAAAAAACAGAAGCAAGCATGGAAATCAGGAAAGAAGATGGAGAGAGGCTGAGTATACAACTGGCTTGACATGTGCAGAGCCCTGAATTCAAGCCCTACTACTGCATTTGAAAATAAAACCCAGAGAGTTGAATTTAAAAAGACACAGACGAGGACAGGACATAATAGCCGTGGGTCATATTGTGATAGTAACCTCATTAATGTGGTCAACACTTCGAAGTTCATTAGAGAGACAGCTGAAGGGCAGTTCGGTGCCTAAGGAGCAAGTAAAAAGATGTGCAGGGGTCAGCTAGGACAGCATAATAAAACCTCACAAACACAGGCAAGGGAGCTTAAACAACAAAATATTATTTATTATAGCAGTTCTGGAAGCTGGAAATGGAAGAAGAAGGTATTGAGTGGACTGGTTTCCTCTGGCTTCTCTTCTGAGTTGGAAGAGCAGATGCCTTTTATCTTTTATACCCCATAGCCTTTGTTCTATGTCCAAATATCTTTTTCTTAAGAGGATACAAACCGGATGTCCTTTAATTGCTATCACTTTAACCCACTTGCTTCCTTACAGACTCTACTTCCAAACTCAGTCACAGTCTGAAACACTGGGGTTAGAACACATATATTTTCAGAGGACACACCAGCCCATACCATAGGGTAAGATGGGATATGATGAGGATCTTGAATGGCCACTTAAGAGACTTTTCAGCAACCATGGCAGGCAATGGCCTCAGGCAGAGGCAAGAAAGTTCTATAATGAGCATTGATTGGCTGTCTTTATTCCTCAGGAAGAAGATCTCACCACCAAGAGTTCTGCAAAGCATGCAGGGAGAACAAAAAAAAAAGGCAGCTAGATTAACTCGCCAAGATCCCTGGACCCAAGTCATCACTTCTCACTACCTCTCTGTAGAGAGAGGGTTGCTTCTGACAACCCACCCACACACAACAAAATGTCTCATTGCTCCGTGGGCTCCGTGCATTGGCATCACATCCCTTCATGCCTGGAATCTGAACCACAGCCAGGACATTCCTGAGTGACAGCTCCCATGAACTAATTATTAATGTTCTTGGCACTGAGGCTGGGTGGGCATTTATTCCCATTACCCAGGGCTGGTGATAGATGAGGCTTTGCACGGGCTGCATAATTTCTTCATTTCTCCATAAGTCTCTGCCTTCTGCTGGCATTTTAAGGAATGTATTTTTACAGAAGTTGGCACTATCCAGTAATTTTCCAGGAGGGCACATTGCCCAGGCCAGATGGACATATTTTTTTTCTAGTTCCAGCTGGTAAGTCCTGTTTGATAAGATCCTATCCCATCCTACTTGAACAAGGATGCACAATTTGCTCGCAAGTTGAGTAGTGAAAAATGACCCTACTAGCAGGTTGTGACAGAGGGCTGAGGTGGGAGGGCCACCCTGGGAAGTACAACTATTGCCAGAGCAGAAGCTTCACAATCACAGACTTGATGAGTGCCAGCGGAGGGCATTTCTGTTTGAGCATACACTGTGGGGCAGGCTGTCTCAAAGCCCTAAAGAGTTTCTCCTTTATAGCATTGATATCTCTGTTCCTCTCTGAATCTTTCCATGGTTGGACAGAGAAGCCTGGCATGGTCAAGACATCACTACAGTGTCCAATTCTACTGCATTATGGGATCCTTTCCTATCTGTCATACAATGCAGGTGTCAGCTCAGGTCCTCCTTGCAGGCGTCATCCTCAGCAGGAGAGTGCACACCAAGCAGACAGGTTGCATACCATTCTGGACATGGTGCCCAGTGCACAGCAAAGACCTCCTGGAAGACAGTCCTTGGGCTCTGCGTATGGTTTCGCTTCTCTCACTTTTTGATAAGCACGAGTCTAGAGGGACTGAGGCCAGACAACACTTTCGAAGAAAGCCACTTTACCTAAGAAGTAGTGCTGGGCAGTGGAGCACACCTTTGATCCTGACATTTGAGAGACAGAGGCTGGCAAACTGAGTTCAAGGCCAGCCAGGTCTCCAGAGTGAGTTCCAGGACAGCCAAGGTTACACAGAGAAACCCTGCCTGGAAAAACCATTGGGGGAAGGGGGGAAGTAGTGGCACCATCAATGAATAAACACACCTGACTGGTTCCTCCTTTCCTTCTCTGTAATTGGGCATAATTTTACATCTGTTGAACATTGATCATTTTTATATCTGCTCCCCATCTGTTTCTCTTTCTGATCTGGAGTCTGTGCGTGTTGGTAAGAAAGTGGCCCCTCTCTGAATTCTCTCTACTCACGCATCTCATGTTTTCCTTCTGGTGAGGATCCTACAGTTGCACTCTGCCTAGCCAGCTCTCTTGCTACAACTTCTTCACAATTTTCCTGCCTTCCACCTGCTACTGCTAACAACATGGTGGAAGCTTGACCATCTTCACATTCATCAAGCAATTATTTTGACTCTTACCAGAAGACAACAACAGAAAATTACCAAGAGAAATGGCTTGTTCCCAGTTAGCGGATATAAAAATGAAATGAAGTCAAGACTAAGTGGTGTGTTTGAAATATAGCTCTGGGAAGGAAAACCAGCCTGTGCTTTCTGAAACCTACCAAGAGAAAACAAATTCTGAGGAAGGCTTGAAAAAGGGTACTCAACCAAAGCAAACAAATGCCAGCACCAGCCATAACAGGGAAAACAATAACTTAGACAACAAGAGGGAAACAGTCCAATAAGAAATAGGCAAATTACTGTTAATTAACTCCTCAATAGAGAAGTAAAGAGATGTCAAGGAGTCACATGGAAGACACCAACATCAGTAAAGTGATTGATAGAGAAGGATAGGGATGAATGACTCTTTACGCTGCTGGTTAGAACAAAATAGGTCTCCCTCCTTGAGAATATTGCTGGATAACTTCTAAACTGCCCACCAAAACTCTAGCAATTCCATTCCCAGGTACATGCTCAATAAAATCGAAAACCTCTCTGTCTGTCTCTTTATCTATGTGTCTCTCTACTGTCCCTGTCTATCTTACTCCTCCCTATGTCTCTTTTGGAGAGAGAGAGAGAGAGAGAGAGAGAGAGAGAGAGAGAGAGAGAGAGAGAGAGAGAGAATAAAGCTATTAATGGCTTTATTTATAATCATCAAAAGTGGAAAGAACCCATTGCCCAGTGACTGATAGACAAACTAGTCAGTGCATAAAATGGAACATGACTCACCAACAAAATGGGCAAATGAGTTAACAGCAAGAGCAGTGTGGGTGAATTTCAAACATCATGATATACGGGAGGCATCAAATTCTACAGGCTATGAATTTTATAGTACCCTTCACATCATATTCTGGATGCAGCAAAATTAAAGGCACAGAAAGAAGGCCACTAACTGCCAAGGGTGGGAGGAGAGGACCATGAAAGCTATCAAGGATGTTTGGGGGTAATGAAAATTTTACATATTGCACATTGCCATGGATAATGAAGCTACCTACACTGGTCAAGCCTCCCCCTCCCAAAAGAATGAATTTAATGTAGTGATCATGCTGTACCAGACACCTTTAAATCATAAACATAATGGTGTTTGTGACGAATACACTAATTTATATTCATTTTCCTCCATCAGATCCCTCTTAAGAAGGCCCTTTGTCCTAGATGTTGCATAGTAGCTCGAACATGTAGAGAAAATAACTGTGGTCTTCACTCATATTGTGTGAGTCTTAGAAGGAAGCACAGTCAAGGCAGACTTGGGAGAATGGCTCATGTTGAGAAGAAAGAGTGATGAGATGGTCTTTTAACAAGGATGGCAGGAGTGGAGGCCTGAAGTAGCTAGTTAGGGGGAGGTGTTCCCAAATTGGAAACAGCAGCAGCTAGAATAGAGTGGCAGCAAGGGTCTAAGGGAAGAGCACGTGTCCTCCTCCCTCACAGCTGCAGCCAGCTGGACATCACCCGCCCAGCACCAACCCCTCGGAGAACTGAAAGCAGCCTGGTCCTCTGACCCTCTTCTCTTGTAGCACGGACAGCTAAGAAATATTTGATGACTTTATCTTCCCTCACGGAAACAAGGCATGGAATGTGCAGAAAAAAATAGAAATCAGACACCATTGGGTAGACACCACTGTGACATTGGTGCAAGCCAAGAAGCTTTGATGGGGTGCAAAGGTTAATGCACAAACCTATGACGGGAAATTGGGCATTAGCATGCTCACAAGTACTTTTCCTTCCAACGTGTTATCAAAAGAAAGTAGCAACCACAATGAAGGCAATCACCTTCCCAAGGAAAAGCCTCACAGACCTGATGTGGGTCTGTGGGTTGCAAGCACGCATCCTTGATCTGATGGACTGAAAGGGCAGAGTGCTATTTCTATGGCAGTCATGTCATTATTGATTATCATAGAAAGGGGAGATTTAAACACTGTCATTTCCTTTTCCAATTCCTAAATTCTGGGGACATCAAGGACAAGAAGCAGTTGATCTGATGGCTGGTGGGGTCCTGCTTCCTTCTTAGCCTGCAGATGGTGACCAGCTCCTTGCCATGTCCTCACACGGTGACAAGTGAGGAGGTAGGAAACTAGCTCCCGTGTCTCTTCCTGTAAGGGCACTGACTGTATTCTCAGATTTCCACCTCATTGCAAATTTACTTTCCAAAATATTCAACCTCCCCAAACCATCAGATTGTGAGTTAGAATTGCATTATAAGGGTTTGGCAGGGGAAAACACAATGCAGCCTCTCAAAATGTATAGCCTCACTCTGATTCTGATAGCAACATGAAACAGATCCGAATCAAGAGGGGCGGCACACAGTAACAGATCCGCATATGTCAAAGACTCTTATGGACTTAAAAGAAAGAGAACAATTATCAGAGATGGGAGACCAAAGTGACCATGTGACAAACAGCAAGATGGGATGCTGCTTAGACCCTGGACCAAAAGAAAGATTGAGAGTGAAATATAAATAATTCCAATAAACCCCGTAATTGAATTGAATGTATCATGTCAATGTCATTTCTTAACACCCATCCCTGTACCTGAATCATACAGTCTTAACGCTGAGAAAATTTTAATGATGGGAAAGAGAAAATTCTCTATGATGTATTTGTAATCTTGCTCATGTTTTCCTGTGTGTTCTGAAAAGGATATGGTACAAGAGCATCCCTTCCACAGCCAGCTGCCTGACTTATATTCCTTCTCATTGGGAGGCAAACCTGGTATTATCTTTCTGTGCTGAAGAGCCATGGAATAAGTGTTTCAAACTCTCTGATTCCCAGTTCTAAAGGGTTTCAGACTCCCAGAGATATATAAAGCTTTGCCATTGCCTCACTGGATAGGCAGTATCCACACCTTAAAATGTTATCAGTCTTACATTCAGCCCCACATGCTACAGAGTAGATGCCTGCTATACTTAAATATCAGAGATGACTTCTCCCAGTGGAAGACTTTTTGGCTGAAGACTAGGAATTGACACACTGAATCAAGATTCTGCACAATAGCCAGAAATCGGTGCTGTGGTTCACAGTGGCTACTTCACAGTCAGTCCTCCATAACAATGATAAGACAGGCTTTCTTAAGTGTATCCGAGCTCTGTTCAGCTTGCTTGGACTCTGGGGTTTTGTTGTCTGTCTAAATAATGGAAGGACAAGCAGAAAGAGATTTCTGAAATCAATAACCTTTAATACATAAAGCCGCAGTGAGTTTTAAGATCTGATTGCACTTAGAGTACAGAGAAGGAAACCAGCTGGTCCGCAAAGAAAGCAAAGGATTCTCAGTACTATGGAGTTCTTAGACCAGTGACCTTAAGCTGAGGTTAGCTTGGATTTTAGAAATACAAGATGCAGACTTTCTTGATTGAATCAGTTCCTAAGAAGGATGAGAAACTTTGAAATATATATCCAGTTACTAGGTATCTTAAAATTAATTTTAGAAGATCATTTGGAAATGGCCGCAGTATATGCAATGTTTTAGTTTTATCATTAATATAACAAAATATCAGACTAAAGCAGTTTAACCAGGGGAAGAAGATAGCCTAGGGAGTTAAGTTCTTGCTGGGCAAGAATAAAGACTCATGTTCAGTTTTCAGCATCTGCTTAATGAGCCAGATGTGATGATGCACACCTATAATCCCAACACTAGGGAGACAGACACATGTGGCTTCCTGGTCCACCAGCTTTATCCCAGCAGGTGATCCCAAACTCCCAGCAAGAGACTTTGTCCCAAAAGTATCAAGGTTCATAGATTTTGAAGAGCAATACCTAAGGCTGATCTCCGATCTTAACACATATGTTTACATCTGCCCACACTCACATGCACACAAGAAAGAGCAGGTTTATTATGTTTTGCCCTCTGAATGTACTGTTTTATGGCATGGGAAGGCATAGGAGCAAGAGGCAGTTGGTCATATTTCAGTTACAGTTATGATGCAGAGAGAAACAAGCACGGATGCTCAGCTGGCTTTCTCTCCTTTAATTCTTTTTGGGCCCCAGCCCACGGAAAGACACTACCCAAACAAGGGTGCATCTTTCCACATCAATTACCCGAATCTAAAACTTCCTTCATACTCATTGGCCAGAGTTTCATCTCCTGTGTGATTCAAGAGCCTGTGGAATTGACAATTAATAAGTATGTGTGTATAATTATTTTATGTATATTTACTTATTAATCTATGTTTATTAATATCAGAATTTTGGAGTTATTACTAATGGGTATAATCTTATATTGTGACACTTAATGGTATGCAGCCCTAATAGTGGAAATTTCTAAGTTTGAAGCCTTAAAGTATATTTTAAGCCTTGTCATATCTCCAGAAGTTAAATGCATGCATTCACATGATGTAGACCATTCATTGTAGATTTCTACTCAAGAAAAAGAAAATCCTGTGGTCATACAATGGCATCTACACAAACATTTCTAGTATAGTTAATTTTTATTTCTATTTATTCTCTTTACATCCTGGTTGCTGTCCTGTTCCTCTCCCACAGCCCCTCCCCGCTTCTTCTCTGAGAGAGTGGAGGGCCCCCGTGGATACTGCCCACCAGACCTTGGCACATCATGTTTCTGCACAGCTAGGTGCTGCCTCTCCCACTGAGACTAGACAAGGCAGCCGAATCATTATTTGTGGCTATTGCAAAGAGTAATGTTTCCCTAATTTCTTTCTTGGCCTGCTTACCCTTTGTATAAAGGATGGCTACTGATTTTTTCTTTTTTTACTTAAGTTTATATCCAGCCACTTTGCTGAAGGTGTTTATCAGCTGCAGTTCTCTGGAAAAATTTTTGTGGTTGCTTATGCATATTATCATATCATTCCAAAATAGTGATACTTTGACTTCTTCCTTTCCAATTTGTAACCTCTCAATCTCCTTTAGTTGTCGTATTACTCTAGCTAGAACTTTAATCACTATAGTGAATAGATAGGGAGAAAGTGGGCACCTTGTTTTTTCCCTGTTTTTAATGAAATTACTCTAAGTTTCGCTCCATTTAATTTGATGTTGGCTCTAGGCTTGCTGTATATATTGCTTTTGTTATGTTTAGGTGTGAGCCTTGTATCCCGATCTCTGTAAGGCATTTAGCATGAATTGGGTTTTGTCAAAGGATATGTTAGCATCTAATGAGATGATCATGTGATTTTTTTTCTTTTAGTTTATTTATATGGTGGATTACATGGATGGATTTTTAAATTTGAACCATCCCTGCATTCCTGGGATGAAGCCTACTTGATTGTGGAGGATGATGGTTTTAATGTGTTCCTGGATTTGGTCTGTGAGAATTTTATTATCTTTTGCATCAATATTCATAAGAGAAATTGGTCTGAAATTTCCTTTCTTTCTTGAGTCTTCATGTGGTTTAGGCATCAGGGTGACTGTGGCTTCATAGAATGAGTCTGGCACTACTCCTTATTCTTCTATTTTGTGAAAAAGTGTGAGGTGTATTGGTATTAGGTTTTCTTTGAAGGTCTGGTAGAATTCTGCAATAAATCCATCTGGCCTTGGTATTTTTATTTTTATTTTAGTTTGAAGACTTTTAAATGACTTATATTTCCTTAGGGGTTATAGGGCTGTTTAAATGGTTTATTTGATCTTTATTTAACTTTGGCAAGTGGTATCTGTCCAGAAAATCATTCATTTCATTAAGATTTCAATTTTTTGGAGTACTTTTGAAGTGATATCTAATGATTCTTTGAATCTCCTTCTTGTATGCTGTTATGTCCCTTTTCAGTTCTTGTTTTATTTATTTTGAAATTGTCTTTCTGTCTCTGGGTTAGTTTGGCTAAGGGTTTGTCTACCTTGTTGGTTTTCTCAAAAAACCAGCTCCTGTTTTCACTGATTCTGTGTTGTTTTCTTTGTTTCTAATAGATTGATTTCAGCCATAATTTTGATTATGTCCCGATTTCTACTCCTCTTCAGCAGGATTGCTTTTTTTGTAGAACTTTCAGGTATAGTTTTAAAATGCTAGTAGAAGAAATTTCTAGTTTCTTTATAGAGGAACTTAGTGCTATGAATTTTTCTCTTAGTTTTCATTGTGTTCCATAAATTTGGGTATGTTGTACCTTCATTTTCATTTAATTCTAGAAAGTCTTTGCATTTCTTTCTTTACTTTTTCCCTGACCCAAAGATCATTGAGTAAAAAGTTGTCCTGTTTCCATTAATGTGTAGGGTTTCTGGTGTTTCTGTTGTTCAAAACCAACTTTAATGCATGGTAGTCTGAATACAAGGCATTATTTCAATTTTCTTGTGTCTGTTGAGGCTTTCTTTGTGACTGAGTATATGGTCAATTTTGGAGAAGAATCCATGAGGTGTTGAGAAGAAGGTATGTTCTGTTGTGTTTGGGTGAAATATTCTGTAGATATCTGTTAGGTCCATTTGATTCATAATATCAGTTATTTTCATTGTTTCTCTCTTTAGTTTTCTCCAGGATGATCTGTCAATTGGTGAGAATGGGTTTTTGAAGACTCCCATTATTAATAGGTGGGCTTTGATGTGCAATTTTGTGCTTTAGCATGCAGCAGAATGATGGATCCTGTTTTTAACATCCATTCTGTTAGCTTGTATCTTTGGGGGGGGGGGATTGAGTCCATTGATGTTGAGAGCTATTAATGACCAGTGATGGTTACTTCCTGTTATTTTGATGTTGGTGGCATTGGTGTGTGTGTGTGTGTGTGTGTGTGTGTGTGTGTGTGAGTCCCCCACATTTTCTTTGATGTATCAATTTCTTCAATTGTATTTTCTATGCCTGAGATTCTTTTTTTATTAGATATTTTCTTTATTTACATTTCAAATGCTATCCCTAAAGTTCCCTATACCCCCCCTGCCACTGCTCCCCTACCCACCCACTCCCACTTCTTGGCCCTGGCATTCTCCTGTGCTGGGTCATATAAAGTTTGCAAGACCAAGGGGCCTCTCTTCCCAATGATGGCCGATTAGGCCATCTTCTGCTACATATGCAGCTAGAGACACGAGCTCAGGGGGTACTGGTTAGTTCATATTGTTGTTCCACCTATAGGGTTGCAGCCCCCTTCAGCTCCTTGGGTACTTCCTCTAGCTCCTCCATTGGGGGCCCTGTGTTCCATCCAATAGCTGACTGTGAACATCCACTTCTGTATTTGCCAGGCACTGGTATAGCCTCACAAGAGGCTACTATATCAGGGTCCCTTCAGCAAAATCTTGCTATCATGTGCAATAGTGTCCAGGTTTGGTGGCTGATGATGGGATGGATCCCCAGGTGGGGTAGTCTCTGGATAGTCCATCCTTTCGTCTTAGCTCCAAACTTTGTCTCTGTAACTCCTTTCAAGGGTATTTTGTTCCCTATTCTAAGGAGGCATGGAGTATCCACACTTTGGTCTTCCTTGTTCTTGCTTTTCTTGTGTTTTGCAAATTGTATCTTAGGTATTCTAAGTTTCTGGACTAATATCCACTTATCAGTGAGTTACAACTGAGATTTTTTCTTCCATCTCTTGCATTCTGTTGGTGATGTTTGCATCTGTTATTAATGTTATCTTCCCTATGTTTTCCATCTCAAGGATTCCTTCAGTTTATGTTTTTCTTATTACTTTGTTTTAGGTCTTGAACAGTTTTATTTATTTCCTTTATCTGGTTAATTGTAATTTCTTTGAGGGATTTATTCATTTCCAGTTTAAAGGCCTCTGTCTGTTTGATTATATTGTCCTATATTTCCTTAGGGAATGTATTCATTTCCTTTTTAAAGTTCCCCACCATCTTTATTAGACTGTATCTAAGGTCATTTTCTTGTGCTTCAGTTGTGTTAGGATATTCCAGGCCTGCTGCAGTGGGGCAGCTATGCTCTGAAGATGTCATATGCACTTCAGTTTTTGCTGATTGTGTTCTTTTGAGGGTCTTTAGCTATCTGGTTGTCTTTACCCCGTGGGTGTTCCTGTTGTAGTAGGTAATGGGAAGGGGCCTAACCTTGATGATCCTGATATGACAGGCTTCTAATGGATATCAATGGGATGTGTGGTTCCAGATCATCAGGTCAGATGAAGGTGAGAGATGGTGGGAGAATGAGGATCCAATGGGGATAGCAGGCTGCTTAGGTCAGTTGTGGGCACCCAAGAGGACTCAGAAGACTGAGAAGATAGGCGTGGGAAGGGAGTCTCTAATATATTTATTTGTATTAGCATAAAATGGATAGATTTAATTGACTGATTTGCAAATAGACATTTATACCAACAAGTTGTGCTATATCATTTTCAACTGTATGTTAGAAGACCAAAATAACTGTGCAACAGTGTGAGTGTAACTCCATTGGGCTAACTTAAGCAGGATAAGAAGAGTATATACTTAATGGTTCCTTTTATTTACAATTTAGAAGGCATACACTAATTTACTGTCATGTCAAGAATAGCAGTGGTTACTTGGGGAGGAAAAATTAGCAAAGAATATAAGAAAACTTTTGTAGGTGAAAATATATTCAACATGTGTCATCTTGCATGTGTCAAACTAATCATGTCACTATGGGTAATAACCCTCTGGAAGTGCAAGCCAAACTAAACTCTTCCATCTATAAGTTGACTTGGTTGTGCTATTTTATTACAGAAGAGAAAAGTAATTTCTACAAGATTCTGACAGTGGTGGCCTGCTGCATGAACACTCTTCATTAAAGCCCTTCTTATCCCTGTCTCATTTACTCTCTTCCTATCACTGTCCTGAATGAAAGATTTCTTTTTGTAGAAACATTCTCAGCTCTGGGAACATGGATTGATTGCCCAAACCCTTTCATATAATGCAGTTTAGATTTTACTCAAGTGGGCATTCAAGTTTAACCTCTAGTAACAAGATTACTCAGCAGAAGTGATGGTGGTGAAAATGTGCTTAATAGCACATTACTCTTTTGGTCTTTAGTGGGACTCTCAATGCACAGGATCAAGGAAATGTCCATGGTGCTAAATTATCTCCCTCCAAATAATCATCTATGCTAGACTTAGAACTTACAGCTTTCTGCCTGGGATTCTGTCCATTTTATTTTGCCTCCTGGCCAGTGCCTACTACCAACACTTGCATATATCCTGCCTGGCTACAGACAGACTCTTTTACTAGCTTCCTACACTCTGCTTAACAGGACTCAAGTTTCCCTCCTGTCTCTGCCTCACTGATAATCTAATGACCTGGGTCTGTTGACTTTTGTATGGATATCTAAATTGCTGTTCCTTAAAAATCAATACATATTAAATTAAACACTGCTTTCTATGGGATTTCTAGCATGCCATCTAGTTTACCTAAAATATAAACCATACTTAATCCTCAAGTTGGAAAACCCTGGCAAATCTTGTGGAGTTCATATTTGGTCCTCCCCCTTGAAAAAAATTATCCCAGAAGGTCTTGTTGACAGATCACATACCCATAGTGGTTCAGAGTGGTCGCACATTTCTCTATCCAGCTGCTGTCAATGCTGTGTCCTGGGGACGGGCTAGACTATGTAGGGTCTGGGAAATATTAGAAGGGGGCTCCATTTCTGTGGTTACAAGATTCTTCATCCCTGTTAGGTAAGACTTTACAAGTGCAGACAGTTGAACAAAGAGTGTTCACATCCCTATACATAACTCCCCTCCTAGGCTCTATAAGTAAACCCAATAAATGCATTGGTGAATTTTGGTGGAAAAATGCCTCAGTTAGCTGTTGGGATCATGGAAGGAGGTAGTAGACAATGCATTATTTTTACCTCAGAGAAAAAATTAATAACATGTGAGCATTCCCTAGTCACCCCAGAAAAGAAACCCATGGTAGACCAAAGTAACGATTGCATCAGAGTCCAACTTAGCAAACTAGTGAGTTTTTTCACTTGACTTCTTACAAAAGTAACAATGGGAGTTGCTTGAAGGAGCTGTAATGATTAAAACACAGCTGTACCACCACCAACCTCGTCCCAGCATCAGAGCTGCAAACCTGGAACTCTTTGAAGGACTTGTTGGCAGCTCAACAGTTCTAAAAAATTCTCTTCTTTGTAGCATAGGTGTTTGGATTGTCCTCTTCCATCAGTAGATTTTTACCCTTTTATAAATCTGGGGTTTATATTTATATCCTGAATTTTGTGAACCTTCCTCCTGCCTGGAGGAAATGTTTCAGTTCAGGGGAAAGTGTTTCACAACAGTCAGTGGTTCCCAAGTTTTCTTTCTTGTAGAATTAAAGCATACATTTTATAACGTTAGCCACACAATAGGGCGGATTAGTTAATGGTGTTTAAAGAACTTGAAAAAGCTGTGAGATTATTAGTAGGTACCCAGTAGACATTAGCTATAAACTAGGTAATAGCATTTTGTGGCATATCCACTTGCTCCTTTTGATGGAAATACTGTTGTGTAGACCCAGTTCTGCAGGCAGAGTGATCCAAGCAGCTATGTCTTTGAAGGCCCTGTATTAATGAGTAAAAGCCAAGAAAACAAGGGCAGAGGTTCATGGAGAAGGCAATACAAGTGTAGGGTGGTGCTTTCCAGAGAAAAGCATTATACCACATAAAGAGCTACTAATTGTCCAACCTTCTGAGGTCCAAAGAGATACTGAATACCTCTGTATCTGTCTGTCTGTCCTCTCTCTCTCTCTCTCTCTCTCTCTCTCTCTCTCTCTCTCTCTCTCTCTGTGTGTGTGTGTGTGTGTGTGTGTGTGTGTGTGTGTGTGTGTGTGTGTGTTTTACTGGTAATTGAACCTGGAATGGAGCCTAGCATGCTAGACAATTACTCTATGACACTTTTATTTTTATTATTTTTTTTATTTTTTACTTTATACGTTTTGTTTTGAGACATGTTCTAAATTAGTTGTTCAGGCTGACTATGAACTTACCACCCTCCATCTTCAGCTTTCTGAGTTGATGAGATTTCAAATCTACACCATTGAAGCCCAACAGGCATAAAGGCTCTTGACACAGTCTGTTGGAAAAATGGGTAAAGGAGGTGAGAGAAGTTATCCACCGTTTTTAATATCTGATGATTAAAGTTCTAGCTACCTTATCACTAACTCCCTGGCGCCTTGTGATGAGTCAATGTGAGTGCCAAATAAGTCCCAATTTATACCTTCATAGCAGCAAGGGACATAGTACATATTAAAGACAGAAGGTCCAAGAAGTGGCTTTGCGGTAGGACACTTCTAGATAATTCATTCTCAAGACCACTGTGCCCATGCTAAAAACAAAAGCCACATGAGAACATGAACTCATCTCCAAAGTGAAAACAAAGCAAAAACAAAACAAAACAAAACAAAACAACAAAACAAGTAGCCAAGAGGCCTGGAGAAGGTGACCATGGAATTCCTAGCAGAAAAGGAGACACAATGTCAACCCTCAGTAGTTCCAGATATTCAAGCTTCTCCTTCACACCAGCAGGTATCCTAATTCTTATCACATAACTATTGATGTGAAAACCAGGATTTAAGTGCTGAGAAAGTACTTAACAAATCAAACACTTAATGAGAACAAGATCTTTATGCTTTGAATAATTGCCTTTTAACTATTCTGTTTTGATATGTTAGGTGTTCTGCTGAGAAAATGTTCTTGTATGATGTCTTTCTTCTTAGACTATTTTGATTTTGAGTGCATTAGATTCCGTGGCATTGGGAATTGTTAGCATTTTCATCAGAAATGTGAAGGTTATTTGTTACACAATGTATCTGACTCACACAATGCAGTTTCAAACTATTTGAAAGAACAAACATACAGCACTCTCAGAGGAAGACAAACTCCCAGCTAGCTAATCACTGTTGGCTGGGAAATAACCTACATCCTAGGCATTAGGTAAATGAGATGTGAACACACTGTAGTCAGATGAGGAATGCACAGTTTCAAGAAGGTCATTAGCTTCTGCTAGATATGAGATAGGAAACAGTTATCTTGGGTGAAATTGAGCCAATAACAGAAAAATAAATAGAAAATCATCCTATATTAAATACCTATGACTACATACATGTATGTGGGTGTACATACTTAGAAATCTAAAAGGTAAGGATGCATATGAACAGTATGTTCCCTTGAGAGGTCAAGTTGGGAGAAAGATAGGTTTATTTTACTCATACTGTTTATGATTTTTACCACAAACATTTACTACTTATGTAACTTAAAATGAATAAGAAAAATAAACATTGTGAATGAATCATGGATATTTGATGCCACAGCCAAAATATATAGGCAATAGGGTATGAATAAACTTAGTTTTGACAGTGAATTAGTCAGGTACCATCTCTCATCTAATCCTTCATGAAGGAAAATATGAGCTTTGTTTGTTTAATCCCCGTGAGAGCCATTAGAACCTCTAGCATCTCAGCATTTCCTAAAATAACAGTGCTCTTGGCTGACTTGCTCAGTTATACATCATAACACTCCAGTATCTTTCCCCAGTTTTGGTATCTAGTTCTGCTTACAATGCTAATGAACTAATAAAAACTTTGTAGCCAATATAGATCACCCAGGTATACATTGCAAATTGGGGCAGTTGCCTTTCTTAATTCTGATTTTTTTTTCCTACCATATCTGCCTCAAAGGAAAATATTTTCATGTACTGCAAAAACCCTTAATAACAATATAACAGTTGCATATTCCACACCTTTTAAAATCCTGCCTAGCAAAGCATGGTAAATACCTAGATGAAGCCCATGAATATGAGAGATCGGTTAAATCAAGTGTGTTCATTACTTACATATGCGTGCGACACCTTCCATGAACAAAGGACAGAGGTGCCAGTTTCCCCCAGAAAGGACCATGAATGGGAAGAGAGGTAGCTGGAAGTGCATTAACATCCATACTACTTGGATTTACCAGCATTTCCTAGGCACTGGGAGAAACAAAAAAAAAAAAAAAAACAAACAGAAATTGTTTTCAACAGCCCAGGGTAGCTGAGAGGTTAGTCCTTCATTTATTAGTTCTTCTATGGTTACTTCCCATCCAACAGTCTTTCATTCTCTAGCCACTGATTATAGAGAATAACCCAATGGGTAGTGATGGCAGAGTTAAGCTTCCATATCAGAGAGTCCTCCGGGAATAGTTAGGAAGCCTCATATGGGTCTCTCAGAAGCCTGAAAAGGATTGAAGAGAGCTGAGAGCTATCTGATAGCTGAATGCCAAAGAACCTTATACCTCTTGACATTTGCTACACTGAATGCTACTAAACAACACAGCTATTTTTATAAATAACAACAGCCTAGGAGAACTTGAAAGAGCAAATATTCATCAAGACACTGTATCCCCTGAGCTTTGAAGGCAAAGACTGAGTTAAAGGAACATTGTTTAAACTCAGGAGCAGGCTTTTCCTTTCATGTAGAGATCTGTGGATTGAAATTTAATGAGCAGGAAGCTCAATATATATATATATATATATATATATATATATATATGTTTTTGCTATCTTCTGAGTGAAATTTAACATTTGTTTGTTATGAATTTAAGCAACACATAACAGTATAGCTTTGAGTGGATGAGAGCAAAGGCAGGATGATCTTGAGTTCCAAAGCACCCTGGACTATTCAGTGAGGTCAAGACCAGCTCAGGTTACATAATAAGAACCATGCTACAAACCACAAACCCAAAGAAGTTAAGTAACAAGGTGGATCCAAAGGGGGACACTTAATTTTCACTTAGAAGTGCAAATAGATTATACTTGAGGAGTGTGGATGGAGGGAGGATACTGGGTGGAGGAAGGGTGGGAAGGAAGGGGGGAAACAGAAGGGATGGGGTTGGGGGAAGAGTACTTGGAGAGAACTAAATGGGGGCAGCCTCTTTTCTAGAAATCTTGGACAATGGAGACTCCCAGAAGTCTGTGGAGGTGGCCCTAGCTAAGACTCCTAGCTACGGAGACTATGAAGCCTGAACCGGTCATCTCCTGTAACAAGGAAAGACTTCTAAGTGAGGGATGGGGACACCAACCCAACCACAAAACCTTAGACAAATACTTTGTCCTTCTTACAAGATAGTCAGGAATTTGAGGAAGCAGAATTTTTGGGAGCAGAATTTGAGGGAAGGGCCAACCAATGACCGGCCAGCTGGAGACCATGCCATGAGAAGGATCAAACCCCAGACAGTATTAATGAAGGATATCCTGCTATACTTGTAGACAAAAGCCTAGTATAACTGTCATCTGAGAGGCCTCACCCAGGAACTGGTGGAAACTGGTGCAGAGACCTACAGGCAAACATTAAGTGGAGCTTAGGCAATCCTATGGAAGTGGGGGAAGGTTTGAAGGAGCCAGAGGGAACAAGAACATCACAAGAAAACTTACAGAATGAACTAACCTCACTCCGTAGGGGGTCATAGAGAAAACTGTCAATCAAGGGATGGCCCTCTGCGCATATATAGCAGTTGTGCAGCTAGGTCTTCATGTGGGTGTCCTAAAGCAGGAGCAGGGCTGTCTCTGATTACATTGCCTGCCTTTGGATCCTTTCCCCTAATTGGACTGCCTTCCCTAGGCACAATAGGAGAAAATGCCCTAGTCCTACAGTGACTTGATATGTCAAGGATGAAGTGGGGGTCGAGAGGGAGGGAGGGATTGGGGGAAGAGGAGGGAGGGCAAGCTGTAATTTGGATGTAAAGTAAATAAATAACTTAACAAAAGAAGATACAAGCAGAGATGGGGGTTGAAGAGCAGGGGAGTAGGGGAGTGAGAGAAAAAGGAACAATAAAGTTTTTTACAGTTTTGATCAATATCATAAGTTTGTATGAAATGCTTGTGCTGTACCTTGTGTCTCTGTAATAAGACTCTGAGAGGTTTTCTGTACATACTCTATGCAGACTCATTGTAAAGACTCTGAGAGACCAGAGACTTATCAGTTCATCACATGGATGTGGGCACAGATCCAATGAGATCCCATAACTCGACCAGAATCGTATAACTAATCGAAGGCAAAGCCTCTGGTATAGAAAAGTAACTTTTATAATCTCTGTTATTACCAGAAGACAAGAACACAGCTTTAGTGTTCTGTCGATGTAAGATTTTGTCTTCTAATGCATTGATGCGAAAGGCTCAAGACTCTTTCCACTTCTATGGTTCTATGAATCCATCAATTTTAATGCTGCCTTGCAAGGCACCAAAAGAATTCCCAGGGACCAAACACAGTTATGGTTTACTAAGGGTATACTAAGGGTTAATATAGTTGAGGAATTAAATAACATTGACTTATACATTGAGAAACCCAGCCTCATTTCACTCAATTTTGTTGCTCTGTCATGTCCAGGTGACATTCTTTGCACACTCCTGGCACATATATCAGTGAACATCATCAGTAATTAATGACTATAAGGCATTAATGACTATAATAAATACATGAGTGGTTTAATGATCTGAGTTTTGTCTCTCCATACATCTAAAAAGTCTAGCCTAGCAACTGAGTTTCCTTCTCTGTACTTGAATTTCTTCTACTGTATGTGAATAAGCATTTGCCTCAAGAGGTTGCTCTTAAGATTAAAGAAGGCAAACGTGTTGTATCTGGGATGCTTTTGGGTGCATAGCAAAGGCATTACTTAATCAGCACATTACGTGCTTAAGTGATGATTAGAAAGCCTACACGTCTGCCACACACAATGTTAAAGCAAAGACTGAAGGAAACGTCCTTTTCTCTCAATTCCCTAGATGTCAGAAGCAGAACTCAGCAATAATTTTGGATTCACAGCATCCTTGCTTCAGAGACATGACTGTGTTTACAATTGTTGCTGATGACTGTTGCTCTGTAACATCATTTCATCTCACACCATTTCCTATCACCGAGCAGTGTGGAGGAAGTTTCTATGGGCATCTTGGGAAGTATGAATATTTCTGCATAAAGACCCTCCTTCCATCACTGTACTTCCTTCTGTTACTCAGCTCCTTTCTCCTTGGTATGGCCATGAAAATATGCACTATAACTACAGTCTGCTTCCAAGAGCCACTCTGGCATTTGAACAAGATTCATATAGGGTATGCTATTTTAGTAAAAAATCATTTTCCAAAAACAGCATTGTGAGAAAGTGAGGCCAAGGAGAAGTAGCCGTTCTCTCTCATATTGGCGTCTGTTTAAACTGCTCTGAGCTCAGGTATTCAAAACCAGTGGTACACATTTTTTTTAATACTTGTGCTTTAAATGGCATCACAACTTTTTCCCTGCTGCCAAACCTTGCTTGAATTAAACTGAGACACACCAAAGGACTGTACTGAATCTCTAGGTTCCTTGTGTGAGAATAGGTAGCTTCGTGGGTTGCTATGGTGATTACTTTTAGCAATGAAATTGAATTGAGAACAGGATTGAGAATTGAATTTACATACACATTTCCATAGCTGACTTTGAACAATATATTAGCACTTAACTGTCCTTGGTACAAAGCGTCACAAGTAGAGTGAACCTACTAATGCCAGGTGGAGTTCTCACACTAACTCACAATAACCCTCTAGTGTTCCATGTGATTAGCATTATTTTACAAATAAACCACATACTTTGTACCAACTCACACAGCTGATGGCAGACCTAGGAGACCCAGCTCATGAGTTTTCAGGCTCCTGTTGCTTTCAGCCTGTAGTTTCCTCATGGACCAGTCATGGCCATTGCACAGAAGCCATCCCAAAAAGCTTCTTCGCATGTATGGCTGATCGTTACTCTTAACTATTGGCCTTTGAAACCTCAGTTTGGCACTATCAGCCAGAACACAGTGTGTGATTCTCCCATGGTTTCTTGGACTTCTTCATACCATTAAGTAGAGTCCTTAGGGGCAAAACAAACATCCTGCATTCAAGATGGGAGCATATCAATATCTTTAAAGTACTGAGGGAAATCAGTTCTTAGCACTAGCTGAACTAACATCAGATCATCATTTTCTATACAGACATATATAATTTAATATGTTTTAAATTGGTTATATAATATATTTATTGAACACTAGGATTTTTTACATTATTGATTTTTTTTCATTATCAGGTTTTGCCACTAGGTATAGAATATGACTTCATCAACACTAGAAGGAAGAAAGCAAAGAAAATAGAAACAGAAAATAATAAAGATAAAAGAAAAATTAAGTACAAATAAAACTAAAGTATAATTAAGTTAAAAATTGAAATGTATATTTTGAGGACATGAAATAGTACAAATTAAGAGATTTATTATCTCATTTGGGAATGTAATGTGTTAAGTGCAAGGAACAGCAAAGTTAAACTATAAAATGACTCAATGAACAGGAGAATTTTCTTTCCTTTCCCAAATTATAAGAAATCATATTTGAAAGTTAAAACATGAAAGCTAAAGAGTATAGTTCAAATGGATGTGAACAATTGCTCAAGAATAGATATGAGCCTGGTGTGGTGGCATAAGCCTTCATTCCCAACATTCAGGAGGCTGAAGCAGAAAAATTACAAGTTCAGGTTCAGTCTAGCAATACAGTGTTTGAGGCCAGACAAACACTGAGCTACGTCCTGAGAATTTGTTTCAAAAAGGGAAAGGAAAAGAAGGACAAGGAGGAGGAGGGGAAGAAGAAGGAGGCAGAGGACGAGGGGGAAAATAAAGCTTAAAAGTACATATAAATAATTTGCAATCATACACACAAATATGCATATATAATAGTGGGATTAGGTAGTTTTAAGGCAATGATTTGAAGATGAAATATTCCTTTGAAAAAATAAAAGTTGATTCTTTATACTGTCTTTCAATAATAAAATCTAAATGTGTGAAGATCTCAACTGAAATTAAGACTAAAAAGTTACTAGAAGACATAAAGGATCCCTACAACATTATAGATGTGTGTGTCTTAAGCTTCTTGATCATATCAACACTTATGTTTTATTTTGTGACATAAAAAATTACTAATAACTAATATTGCAAGTCAATGAGTAGGATATGAAGCAATATTCATAAATATATACAGGTGTTAATACTGAAAATATGTGTTTTAAAAAATAATTCATCAACATGAAAATAATTTAATTATTTAAAAATAAATTAATTTTACAAATTAATTTATCAGCATGAAGACAAATAATCAGCTCTAAATATGTATGTATACATATGAGGAACACTAAAAGAACTCAAAAGACTGTATTTATCAGTATATGTATATGCATATATACATATATACATATATATGAACAATAATTAAATAATAAGATGGACTTGAAAAGTATGGGAAGGGTGGGAGGGGTGGGAGGGAGGTGAGAGAGGGGAAAATGATGTAAATACAGTGCTCATATATGAAATTCTCAAAAAGAAATCCAGTTTTTTTTAAATGTTCAACAGATTAACTGGCACTTTACAATATGGAAATAAACATGACTTATAATTGTATTGAAGGGCATTTTAACTCACTACAAACTTTGAAGCTTAAAATGAAATCGATAAAAATTATTTTACCCAGCATAATAAAAAAAATCACAATAACATTTTATAATTCAAAGAATTGCTGAGAATAGGAAAATGGATTGTCAGGAGCTAAGTCAGCAGAGCCAGGGGACACTGTGTGTTATTTTTAAACACTCACAATTCATAGCTTTATAGGAAAAACCAAGGATTAAAATATGGCCCAACACAACAGCCTTTCTTCCTTTGCACGACTTGCCTGCTTCTGACTGGATGATCACAATGCAAATTACAATACCACCAGACATACCAGAGAACATTACCTGAAAAACGTGAAGGGCAAAGTATCCCTGCAGGAGTGAGGCCTGCACACTTCACTAACAGTGGACCATGGTAAGAGTCACATATGTAGTACAGTAGCCTGAACTGCTTTACAAATTGATACACTCAAAAACACTAACAGGGAAAAAGAAAGATGGAATTCTTCAAACATCTAGTTTCAAGTAAACTACAGGAAATCAATGAAACGCAAAGAGAGAAACAGAAGCGATAGACATAAAAACCACACAGTGGGAGACTTCATCCTAGCTCATTAGTATCCCTGAAAAGTCATGCAAACTCTTGCTCAGATCTGTCTTTTGGAACAGACTCACACACATCCAAGGAGATCATTACCCACACAGCAATGAAGGTACCCACAGTGAGCTGATCCCCTTGGTCTCAGAAAAGCTACACAGGACAGATGAAGTCTGTGTGTGCTCCACACTGAGGGAGACCAAAAGTCTTTACAAACCTTGGAACTTGGGTTGCTGAGCATCTCAACTTGGGTTGGCATCATAGTCTTTCTTTCTAGAAGAAACAAGGACACAGCTCAGATTATTTCAGACATTGTTACTTAGGATGCTGCATTGTTTGGATCTTCTCGCTGAGAATAACTGACAAAAGGGAAGATATGAATCATCCAGGGTCCAGAGTTACCTTTGATGTAAGTCTTAAATGTAAGCCCTTTAAAAGACAGAGATGGAAGCTAGGCATCGTGGTGCATAACTGTAATCCTGGCATTTGGGAAGCACAGACAGTGGCTGGTGAAAAGTCCATATGTGAAATATTTCTTGGTGTGTTTGAGAAGCACCTAAGGAACCATTGATGAAGAAATTGAAGTGGAAGGGTGAGGAGAGAGGAATAGACAGCAGTACATCTGAAGGCTGAGGTGGCCTATATCACAGAGGGACCTGAGAGTCAAGTGCGACATGATGTGAGAACTGTATAAAGGGCTTGGGTCAGAGGAATAACAGGATCTTGTTCATATCAGTCCAGTCCAGTCCGCAGGAGTCCTGTTGAAATCAATGGAGGGAGGGAAGTCCAAACTCTTTCCTCCCATTTGCCCCAGTTCTCAGAGGTTTTTCTAAGCCCCTACTTTTAGTTTATCCAGTCAGTCCACAGCTAACCAGCGTGATACTGGATCATAAGTGCAGCTTTCCTGATCCTCCTGATTTTCCAATCCTCCAAAAGTGGCTTCTTGGTTGTTCAGTTCTTGACAGATTCCCAAAGCCCCCACTTGAACCTAAATTTATAAGGAAAATGGGTTGGATGACTTTCCTAGATGACAGTGGTGATAGCAACCATAGTCACTTTGATTGACAGTGATGAAAGTAACCATTGCCACTTTGATTTTTTTCTCTCTATGTCAATAGCTCCTGCTTATGAGGACATGAAAGGCATTGACTATTGCTGTACTACCAGCAAAAAAATATTGTAGACTCCTTCCTGGGCATTCAGGAATCAAGCAAGTCGCCTCACCTAGTCATCTTTCTCTCTGTTCTAAAACCTGTCACAACATCTGTCACTTTTCCCAGCCACTGGGAATCCAATCACCTCACTTGCTTTCTATCACTACAACACTAAGTCACTTTACCAGTTGTTTCCTAATTTATGTTTCCTTCCAATAAAATTTTAATTCTACAAACCCAATATAGAGCAAACTCTTCATATAAAATTGTTTAATGATTAAATGAGTGAATAATCTTTAAGTGATATGTTGATGTATCTTTTTAATTTAAAATAATTGTATTAATTGTTTGAGAATTTTGTATGTGTTTTGATCATATTCACTCCCAACTCTTCCAAAACTCAACACCCCTTTCTCTTCCATCTAACCGTGTTCTTTTGCAAGGGCCAGTCTGTACTGTTTATATTCTCCTCCATGTGCAATCTGCCACTGCAGCATGGTTGGCTTACCACAGGTCATAATCTTAGAGGAAACTGACCATTAACTGACTAAACCCTCCCAGGAGCTAAAGATTACCAACAGCTCCTCAGCTAGGGACTCAACCATGGCCACCTTCACATTTCATACTGGTATTTTATCTGGCTTGAATTGCATGAGCCTTGTATGTGCTCTCATCACCATTGTGAGTCCATATGTATAGTTTCCTTGCTGGGTACAGGAACATGGCTTCTTTGTAGCCATGCACTGCATCAGGCCCTTATGTTCTTTCCATTCCTTCTTCCTAAATGACCTTAGAGAGGATCGAGTGTGGTACACAATATCCCAGTACAGGATGAGCATTCTTTAGTCTCATTCTCTGCACCTTTTCTAGTTGTTTGTCTCCATATTAGTCACCATGTACAGAAAACAGAAATTTCTCTAATAAGGGTTGAGAGATGTCTTAATCCATGTGTGTAAAGGTAAGTAATTGGGAGTTGGTTTAATATTATGCTCATTTAGCAGATTAATAATAATAGGTTCTCTCCTAGGGTCTAAGACATATCTAGCTACAGGATTGTTTTAAACCTGATAATAGTGCCAAATATGGGTTTCATCTTGTGGACTAAGCTTTGAATCCAATCATGAAGGGTTGTTTACTTCCACAACATCCATGCTACTGTTGCAACAGTAGTCATGTCTTGCTTGGCTAGTAATTATTGTCGTTCATGGTATTCATGGCTGGGTAAGACTGATGACCACTTTTTCTTCTCTGGTAGTATGCATAGCACCTTCCAACACTATAAAGACAAGCCAGCAGGGAGCTTCCAGATAAGTACCCAATTGATTTATCCATACTCAAGAATGTGGTGTTAGCTTGGCAGTGGTGGCGCATGCCTTTAATCCCAGCACTTGGGAGGCAGAGGCCAGCCTGGTCTACAGAGTGAGTTCCAGGACAGCCAGGGCTACACAGAGAAACCCTGGCTCAAAAAAAAAAAAAAAAAAAAAAAAAAAAAAAAAAAAAAAAAAGAATGTGGTGTCCTTGGCAATAGGTTCTTAACATCAAGTTCTGAAGAGTTAACAAGAGCATTAGCAATAGACTGTAATAGTTGAAGGTCTTTGAGACCTCACTAGCCAAATACTCCTAAATAAGTAACCCATAATTGATATTTGTCAGATTGATGTCTAGTAAGGGCATTGTTGCCCATGCCTGACATCTTACCCATATGCTTTTTTCAATATATCTAATTGCCTCTAAATTTACATCTATAAGCTTGGTCTTGGTCATCCATTTGTGACCAAAAGTATCAGTAATAAAAATATTATTTATTTATTTATTTAGGCAAGGTCTCACTATTCAGCTCATGTGAACACTGAACACAAGTTCCTTCTGCTTTCATTTCCCAAGTTGCAGATTTATAGGCACATATCACCAGGCACAAAAATGTCTCCTAAAAGTAAACAATATGCCTAAAAGTCACCATAAAATCCTATAATATTTTTAGCATTCAAAGTCCTAGTGGACAATAGTCCAGACATGGGAACCAGTCATCAACATAACTGGCCACCACTAGTGAACTGATCTTTCCTGTATTTGATAACTGACAAATAACTGGGTTTATTCCTTCCACAGAAGTGAGGTAGGATAGAAAATCAGAAGGAATTGTGGGACATGAAAAGGGAAAGGAGCCCCTCACTGTTATCTGATTGATCGCTCTCACCAAATGACTAATAGGAATTCTAATACAATTCATGACATTTTCTGTGAAGGTTGCTAACATAGAAATGATATTCTTTTCATATATAAATACTTTGTTAAGACAATATATGAACCAGGATCATGGGCTAACTATATATGGCCTCGAGTAGGTCTTCTTTTATTTCCCCACACATATCCTGGAATCCTCAGACTATTTATATTGCTTACAATGAAGACATCTCACCTTCCTACATCCCTGAGATATTATATGTTATATATAATCCTGTCTGGTAATCCCCCCAAAACACCTTATGATCCTATTTAGGTTCTTAGTAACCCATAGCTTTTAAATCATTGAAATGGTATACTTGACTCTTGCAAAGGCAATAAAGGGTGACTATTAAAGACCATATACACACTCTGGTGCATCTCGCTTTCTTCCTTACTCTTCTTTCTTCTCTTAACTCTCTTCAAATCCATACTATCTTCATTAAACTCCAACCCTCCTTCATACTTGCTACTCGGAAATTCTTTCCTGAGTGGAAGCCATGAATCTTGGTTATCTGCTAACAGATTAGATGGCCTCCTCAGGCTACTGTAGAGGACAGAGTAAAGCTATGCCCCTGCCTCTATCACTTTACTGCTGGCGGAGGAACACCTTCTGTGCAGTCCATTTTGAAGTCCCCAGCTAAATTAAGAGATTTGGTCTTCCCAGGACGGAGCTGCCACACAAAGTCCCCTTCATGTTCTCCATGCTTTGTTATCCAGCGTCATTATCCTTGACATCGGATGGCCCAGGCCAGCCTTCCTTTTTGTCTACTTGCCCCTTTGTGGGTGGCTCACAAATTACACGTCCCTCCTGTGGTTCCTCCCTCCTTCACCTTCAGCCTTTTCTCTCAAACCTTTGCTGAGCTGCTTGCCCCTCTCCCTAGCTGTCCTGATCCCAGACTTGCCTTTGTTTCCACTCCTCTCAGAAGGGACAAGTTTCCTCTTCCTCCTCCCCCACACTACATGCATGAAGCTAAAACAAACCTCTGCATAGAAAACAGGAATTGGCTTTCAGAAGCAGCCAGAGAGATTCTGCTTGATCTTTTCTGTTTTATTTTTTTAAGTGTACCTACTGGCTCCAGTAGACAGAGAAAGAGATTTCATTGGCTGCTCTGATTCCTGCAGGCAAACGATTGATATTTCTCTCCTCTCTGATGTCTGTGACAAGGATGCTTTAAATATGAATCGAGTGTCATAGCACTGGGTCTTTGATATGCTTGCCAAGGACTGTGCTTTGTGCTTATTTATTTCACACAGAAACCTACTGAAGTAAGATTTATTATTCCTGTAACATAGTTAAAGAAATAACCTGAGTGGGATTAAGCCACCTGTCTGTGGTGTCTTATTCCAGGTCTTGTTTTGGCCAGGTCATGGAAGAATGTCCAATGTAAATTCATAACAAATTCATAACACCAAGCTACAGGCCCCCGGCCTTCCTCTCTCCCTGCAGTGACTCTCCAGCCTGACAGCCAAGTTTGGAAATATCCTAGCACACGCATCCTTATTAATGATTCACATTCAGTTGGGTCTCAAACCATAACTTCTCTTGCATATTAAAAGGGAAATTTGAATAGTCAAGTGGAATACAAATGAAGAAGGTAGCCTTCTAGTGATCAGATGGAAGCTTTTATTATACATTTTCTAAGGTTTTAATTGTGAAATATTTCAAGCAAGCAGACTCTGCTCTGTGAACACACATGCATCATACACACACACACACATACACACACACACACACACACACATCACTATCATTTACTAGATATAACTATTGTCAGGAACTAATACTTTCATGCACCTTGTTGTATGCTTTCTCATATATATACATATATATATATATATATATAAAATATAATATATAGAAATATTATAAATATAATAATTATATAATTATTAAATTATATATATATGCAACATGCACAAATAAAAGTACAAGTATCTGTACTGATAACTGTACATAGTGTATCATATTTATTTACACATGCTTACATATATTTGTGTAGAAATAAACAGGATACCATATTTTTCTTAGTAATAGATATTTATAGGTATATACTTCTATATTTGCATATACAACATAAAAAGCTGTCTGTGTTTTAAATTTTATCTCTTAGATGATATTTATGCTAGTATAACTGTTCTTTATGCTTTTTCTATACACTGCTTTTCAGATTTATTACATATATAGACCTACCTATTCACTTACCTTGTTTTTGCATGGCAACAGTAATTGCCATAATGTATTAGCTGGTTTTGGAGTGTTGGGCACTATTTCAGCATTCTATGCATTTTTTTTTTCATTTACTCCTCAGTGTTGAGTAGGAAGTACTGCTCGAAGCCAGAAGTAAAGCTGTGCACCTCCTCTTTTCAGCCTGTCCATCTTTGAGGCAGGCACCCCCAAACCAGGAGAGTCTAGCTTGAAAAGCACCAAGAAAGTAGTGGTTTCGTGACCCTTTTGAGGTCACAGAGCTAGTAAATGGCTTCTTGGGAGTCCAACCTCAGAGCCATACTTCTCCACTCTACAGGTCATCTGTGCACCAGCCCTCCCTGTGCGTGGCTGCTTATGTGTGATGTTGGAGGAAGGAGGCAATTGTGATCACTGTGCAGTTACCCATTATCACTGCTGACTAACATAGGCAACACTGACTCCCCCTGGAGGGAAAGACATAAATCTACTCAAACTGTAAAGCAAGTTGAAAAGATAGCCCCTGTAATCATCCTAGTTTTCTTTTCTTATTCCATTTATTTCTTTATTTAGTGTTCGTATGTATGGGTGGGTGTACACATACCATGGTATTTATTAATCATAAGACATCTTATGGAAATTCTCTCCTTCTACCATGTGGATCCTGGTAATAAACTCTGGTTGTTATTCTTGGTGGAGGCCCCTTCTGTGGTGAGCCATCTCTTATTCTCTTAAAATCAGGAGTTATGTGCAAGTTGATCTTGGGTCAGGAGATCTGACAATTATTATTGATAAGGCTCTATGCGTCATCTTGGTCTTAGGGTTACACAAAGAAGGGTTTGCTGGTCTCCAGTTCCCTGCATTAGAGAAGGAAACATGAAGACATAAAAATCAGAGTTTGCTCGCTGTTCTTCCTCATCAGACTCCACCTCTGCTTCCTTGATGTCTTTGCTGAAATGCAAAGTGTTCCTGAGGTCTGGAGCTACAACTATGTCTATTCATTTTTATTTCATCACATTCTAGCCAGCCATATAGGGGCCACTTGATAAGCCGTGTTGTGACTCTACAGTGTCTTGTTAATTTGGGTTGCACATGACAGAAATTCAGTTTCTAAAGTTCAAGAACAATGAAAAATTTCTAATTCATGAAATGAAGAAAGTGTTAACAACACAAACAACTGTAAAGCCTGATATACACATAGACACTGGAAAAATCTGTCAGTCTTATTCCATCCTTTAGAATTTCACAACTGTTTATTATTGAGAGTTTTCATTAAAGTGATATTAATCACAGAACTCTCTTCCTTGAGTGTATATGTTAAAAATTAATATATGTGTAGCTGATAGCATTGTGCTATGTCTACAGAAAGTGCTCAATATATATTCGCTCTTCTGCTTGCCATGATTACTACCTAAATTGTAACAATTATTATCAAGATTGTTAACCATCTTCAGGTATTATATATTTTATATTTATATAAATTTCTGCTTCTGTTCCCATACAGAAGGCGCCTAGAGGATCAATCATGGTGAGAAAGAAGAGAAATTAATCAAAGGCTATTTGATTAATCTGCCAAATAAAAAATAATCTCATGGAAGTATTTTGATTGTCCAGTCTTGGAGTAGGTGCCTTCTTGTAGACCACGGATCAACTGCTGTTAGGGGTACAGAACCAGTGTTACACAAGATGGCTGCTTCTCACTAGCTATGAGGAAAGTAAGAGGAAGCACCCCAACCACACCACACAATCCTGTCCACTTTGGTTCATTAATGCCCCCCTTCCAAATTAGAAGCTGAACATTTATTTGAACTGAACATTTTAGGATTAACGACATTCTCAAAATGCCAATAAGACCAACAATAACCAACAATAACTCTGAGTTACTTGTAAAATTATTATATATGATTTGGCAACAGAAAGAAGTGGAAAGAGAGAGAGAGAAGAAGAAGAAGAAGAGTAGAGGCCAGTCATGAACACAACATGTGCAGAGAGAGGGGGGAAGGCAATGGGGAAAGGAGGGACAGAGGGGGTAAGAGGGCAAAGAGGGTGAGAGTAAGAGAGAGAAGAGGGGACAAACAGCCCCTTTTATAGTGAGTCAGGCATATCTGCCTGTTGCCAGGTAGCTGTGGGGCAGAGACTAGAAGGAATGCTAACAACTTTGCTATCCAGAGCTCGGTGCACCTATTCCCTACATCCATCAGCTCTCTGAGCACTGTCCTATAAGAAGAAAATAAGAAAGGAGATGAATTTGGTCGATTATCACAAAGCAGTCTATCCCACCAAAGAACAGTGCGGTAGGGTGCAGGATACCTTGGTGATAGGATTGCACTCTCCCTAAAGGACTTCTCCACAATCTCTATATCGTTTAGCACACCTTGTAGATTTTCTCACATGTGAAATCCCTTGGGTTTCTAGATAGAAATTCTTCAAAGAGGTCTAACAAAAGTTCTGCCTTCAACTTCCTTTACTTATTTGTCCATTGATTTGAAAGTAGGAGAGAGTTATCCTCAAATGCATCTTATTTTTCATTAGGAAGCTCCAGAACCTAGTATTTCCTAAGTTTATCCCCAAAGTTCAAGGAAAAGGACCCTGGGATCTGTATTTCTCAGGAGCTTTCAGGTGACTCCATTAAGCGGTGGGCTTCAGGCAAGCTCCTGGACTAAGAGCCTCCCATCTCTTCTTAGTTTCTCCTATCCATTCCTCATTAAGTTAGAAATGAGAAACATGTAAGATCTCTCTGGAGCCAATAAATCATCTGGCCCATTTGCAGTTCTCCCAGCAGGAGAACTCTACCCTTACCTAATAATCCCAAATAACAGAGCTGGAAAAGGTAAGGGTACTAAATTTAGTGTGACCAAAATGGATATTCGGTGATGAGTTCAGGAGCTAGAATTGACATTAATGCACCAAAATGATATGCTACCCATCAGCGTCTGAGCCCCAGATCCTAACTTCTTAGTGCTGGTTCTGAAGGTACATTAGGATGTGGCATTTATTTGGGGATTTCCTTTTCTTGACTGTAGTGGGTTGGTCTGATGCTACTTGTATTCAAATGTATTCTATACCCCAAGATCTGATCACTCCAAGATGAGCAGATTCTCAAATATACCAGCTTTTGTTGTATTAACCTTGCCCCGCAAGTTATCCACGATTGGTTAAAAGATGCCTACAGCCTGGAGCAGGGCAGAAGAGGGGTAGGTGGAAATTTGGTTCCTGAGCTTGGGGTGTGAGACAAGGGTCATGCGGAGGGAGAAGAAAGAGAAGAAAGAAGACAGCACCATGGGATAGGTGGACCATAAAGGTGTAGCCATGAGGGCCAGCCTGTTGAAGTAAGAGCAGCCCAGGGGGAACCTGGCAAGTGATATCTTGGGGTTATTGGCAGGAAAGTAGACAAAATTGCACACAGGGTTGATATCTGCTCATACCTAGTGCTTTAAAGCTTATTATAAATGTATAGATTTTGTGTCTTTTATTTGGGAACTAAATGATCTAAGATGGGACTAACTCCCCTCCCCTCAATGATATTTACCTCAGCACTTGATTATTTTCTTTTTCCTTACTCCACTGAGAGGGCTTGTTTAGCTTGCATCAGGTTGTACTACACTTGTTTGTTGATGATTCAAAACCCTTTTCCCATCTTAGCAATTTCTCTTTAGTCTCATTTCTTCAGTCTTGTTTCTGGCTGTCCTTCCTCTTAGACATCCTAGGGGTTTGGTTTAATCTTTGTACATTTTCTTATAAATGCATGTTCTTTTGTCTTTACGTAAGTAGAAATCAAGTTGTTCTAACACATGTTATCATGCACCACATTGTAATGTTAAGCTCACCTGGGTTGCTGTGAATCACCTCAGACATTTGCTCCCAGAAGTAGCATTCGCCCTGTTTTCATACGCTCCTCAGTGACAGACCTGGACGATATGACCTCACTATATCGCAGACTATCCCTTTTGTTTCTTGTGTATCAAGAGGGTAGCTATAACCCACTGCAGAGCTGCTGAGTAGCAGGATATAACTATGCTTACATCTTTTCTTAATATCCACAGTGTCCTTCCCCACTCCTGTCTTCATGATATATGCCAAGGAGGCCTTCCCCGCTAAGAATACCCCCTTCCCACCCCAGTAAAAGGCATGCAATCACACTTGTAATCTCTGTAAGTCTCAAAATCTTTTCGGCTTTCAAGGGTTCCTCTAGTGAAGCACAAACATTTCTCTGAAGGAAATACAGGACATATTTTTCTTCTCTTTGGGTTTCTATAAAGATCATATATAAATAACTCATCAAAAATGCCAAGCCCAAGTGCTGGCACATTCATGGCCGCTCGGTACACTCTGATTTCTTTCTTTGAATACAGAACCTGTCAAGAAATCACTTATTAACAACACATGGAAAGGGAGCACAATGCAGAGAGGATGTGGAAATCAGTTACCTTCACAGCTGAGCTGCCTGCCCTAAGCAGGAGCCTGGGAAAGAGAAGTCATCTTCATCCTCAGGTAGTCCGGGTTCCCTCAAGTTCAGTTCCTTGAAAAAAACTCTCCCAGAGACCACTGTCACTTCCACCCTGTGTGCTAAGAATCCCTCACAAGGTTGATAATCACAGAAGGCTTGTCTACAGTGCTCAAAGTTCCTAAGGGGGGACTTCTGTGTGGGGCCAGAGAATCTGCATTTCCAAGGGAGTCTCCTTCTGCTGCTGTTGCAGCTGCAGCTGCTGCTGCTGCTGCTGCGGCAAAGGCAGCGGCGGTGGCGGCGGCTGCTGCTGCTGCTACTTAGGGACCAGACCACACTGAATGATTCTCCTTTATATAATTCAGAGACCCTGCTTAAGGTCCCACAGATATGGCCAACAGAAGATATCTAAATGAGTAAGAGGCTTTCTATGTTCAACTACAAAGATGGATTCTCAGACCCTAAGCATCAGTCCCCTCTACCCCAGGTTAGAGATGTAGGTTTGGGGGGACTTTGGCCTTTCAGACTAATACATGCTTGCTCTTGCCACGCCGCGGCTGAACAGGACCATTTCCATTTTCCTCCGCTGACATTTTTCACACCCATTTGACAAGGTGCTTTGTGCAGTGACTCAGACCTTTGGCCCTTCTGGTGTCACCCTTGCAGCAGGTGGAGCTGTACAGAACCCCAGCCCCATTTCCTCTGAGTATGAACATGAGTTCTATAGACCAAGCACTGAGAAAGAATCCAGATGAAAGTTTAAAAAGCTTGTGACTGAAGGGTGAGGAAGACCTGAGTTTGAAGACAAATTTCTGCTTCTTTTTCCCAGAATACACATCAAGATGCTCAATAGCAATAAAAGAATGAATTATCTTTAGTGACATTTTGGATGAACCAGGGATACATAATTAAATGCAATAAGTCAGACAGAAAATCAACACCTGACCTCATGTAGGATGTAAGAAAATGATCTTACAGAAGTAGAAAGAAAAACCTTGGACAGAGGGACCCAGAAGACAGCAGAAATGAAGTAGAGGGGAAGAAATTAACTAATGGGTACAAAGCTACATCCATATGAGAAGAATACGCTCTGGTGTATTATCACAGATAACAGCAGGGCCTGATAGGATTCAGATGAGCCAGGAGGGAGGATTTTGAGTATTCTCACCACAAAGCAATGCCATGATATATGTGTGAGATGATGAAGAGGTTGAATATTCTGATTTAATCATTACCCTCTGTGTGAATATTTCTAAATATTGTTGTCTACAAATATATACATATACTATGTGTCAACCAAAACCCAACAAAATACCATTTGAACAAAAGTAGACCCAGACTTAGTGGGGAGAGACTTATTTGAGGGACTAATTCCCAGGGAGAGAATTAGTGAGGAGTTCACATGACTGTGAGCTCTGCAAGTATGGTAGGTGTTAGGCAAAGAGCAGGTCATTTCTTTTTTGTTAGTTATATGGGTTTGCTGGGTCCCAGGATGATATTTACATATAGCTATACAGCATGAATTGACAAAAGCACAGTGGCCACAATTCATTCACCACCACCATCCCCCTACTATACACCTCATAACCTCTGCTAATTACTGTTCTTCATTAAGGTCAACTCTTTTTAGCTTCTGCCATGACAGATAATTGTAGAAACTGCAGTTTGGTCTCAGGATCACTGCATCTAACATAATATCCTCCACTATCATCCCATCAGCAGCAAATGATAGGATTTCATTCTTCATGAAAGAATTACTATATGTAATATATATAAACATGCATAATATATACATATATACACATGTAAATTGTCTATACTACCGTAGCTCACTTACAATGGGCATTATTTTTAAAAGACAAGTGACAGATGTTGGTGAGGATGGACAGAGCAGGCCTGCTTATATACTAGATGCTGTTCCCCAGCTGATAGTACTGTTTGGGAAGGCTTTGTCCCTTCCCAGAGGTCACTAGTGATAGTTCTTTGAAAGTTACAAGCCAGCTTCTAGTTCAGGACTCAGTCATTGCTCACCCATGGTGATGTGAATAGCCAGTTCCACGTGCTTCCAATAACCATGAACTGTGCTGTTCAACTGTGCCTTCTTCATCACAATGGACTGAAACCATGATCCTCAATAAACAGTCACTCCTTTAAGTTGTTTCTGTCAGTATCGGAGTCACAGTGATGATGATACATTGAGAACATGAATTTTCACATGTGTACAAGAAAACACTATAGAAGTTCCTCAGAAAAAACTAGCTCCACCATATGGCTAGCTGCCCCATTTCTAAGCAGAGATGACTGCAACACACACATCCCCAACACCTCCACATACCCCCCCCACACACACACACCAGAGTAGATGGATAACTCAGTGTTGGGAAGTAGGGCATGGCAAGTTTTAGAGTTTGTAGAACTGAGTTTAATCTGAGGCCAATTTTCTCAGCAGCATTCTTAAGAAAGGATCGTGTGCTCCCTCCCAACTCAGGCTAAGAATGGGCCAAAGCCAAGTGCCTAGTGGCGCTAACCCCAATTGTCAACTCAATGGAACCGAGAGTCACCTGGAAGAGTGGCCTCTTGGCATGCCTACAAACGATTATTTTGACTATGTTAATCGATGTGATGAAAAGCCATGACCACTGTGGTGACAACGTTCTCTGGGATGGTGTCCTGGAAAGTATAAAAAAGAGGAGCATCAATGTCTCCGAGATCAGCTGCGGTTCCTATCACTCAACAAGGAGTGGCTCACGGCCAACTGTAATTCTGGTTCTAGGGAATCCAAAGCTTTCTTCTGGCCTCCACAGGTACCTGTACATACATGGTACACATACTTACAATATAAAAGAAAAGAACCTCACAATTGTGCCTGCCTCTTCTGAACTATTATATTCTATGATTGTCTAGTAGAAACCAGAGAGCAAGTTCTGAACCTGGTCCAGGTATGGTGAACGAGTACACACACAACATCAAATTCTTTCTTCTCCAGGCAGATTCTCTGAAACGTTTTGTGCTTTACAGGGGTCAAGGCAAGAATAATAGCTTGCAACCCCAATGCAGAGATTGCCTGCCCTGTTCTGTTTCAAAGTTCAGAGTCCCCAGCTGTTTCTGAGCCCCACAGCACATGGCTCCACAGCCCGCAGAACCCCACCCTCTGTCTTCATCATTTTTCTTTCATTTTCTTGTTTCCTCTCACTTCTTGACAGAAACTCCCAATGGGAACTTAAAGTACTCTGTCCTCAGTTACTGGTAGCTGAGCAGAAACAGGAATTAACTACTAACCTAAACAAGTAGACTATATTTATTACAGACCTGCACTTAAAGACTGAGATATAGATCTCTCGGGTTTCTATGTTGAGTCTACTTCTATTACTTATTACTTCCCCTGGGGTTGGTTTTTTTCTCATATATTGGAACCTTGAGGCTTAACTTACTATGTACTGTCCCTTCCTGCAGTTTTTCTGCATGAATATCATTCATGTTCACCATAGTGGGTGTACTGGATAGCTTTGTGTCAACTTGACACAGCTGTAGTTTTCACAGAAAAAGGAGCTTCAGTTGGGGAAGTGCCTCCATGAGATCCAGCTGTAAGGCATTTTCTCAATTAGTGATAAAGCGGGGAGGTCCCCTTGTGGGTGGTGCCATCCCTGGGCTGGTAGTCTTGGTTCTATAAGAGAGCAGGCTGAGCAAGCCAGGGGAGGCAAGCCAGTAAAGAACATCCCTCCATGGTTTCTGCATCAGCTCCTGCTTTCTGACCTGCTTGAGTTCCAGTCCTGCATCCTTTGGTGATCAATAGCAGTTTGGAAATGTAAGCCAAATAAACCCTTTCCTCCCCAACTTCCTTCTTGGTCATGATGTTTGTGCAGGAATAGAAACTCTGACTAAGACAGTGGGTCATATCCCTAGGTAAGGCAAAAAGAAACAAAAATTAATTAAAACAAACTTGCCAGTTTCAATCCAGGGCCTAGACTTACTGAAATATATCCCTGTTGAAATAATGTCCCTTGAACAAGCAAGTGATGATAAATTGGGGTACTTTCCTCCTCTCCCCCACTTAATCAAGAGGAATTTCACCCCTGCAGCATGGACTTGCTACAACACAATGAGACACATCTTAGAGAAACACTTAATCCAGGCAGTGTTGTGGGCTGCTCTCAGATTCACACGTTGGGGACGTGTCAGCTTCCAGTAGTTGAGCTAGAGTTCTTCTGAGTTTGTCAAACTGTCTCAGGAGAGCCTCGAGCTCCAAGAGGAAGGATAAGATGACCCTCTTTAAAGGTCACAGGTCAAGTCAGAGAAAGTGGAGAGTGGAGAGTGTGGAATTGTTTGGGGAGCAATTGAAGTCATGCATGTCACACTCTTGTGTTGTTTAGCTTTGCTTTGGGGGACACACTCTTAGCTTTTAGCCCAGCTAGACTCAAACTTAATGGGCCCTCTGCCTCAGCCTCCGAAGTCCTGAACTTGCAGTCATGAGCCATCATATCTGCTCCCTCAAGTCATTTTAAACATAGAATAGGAAATGCATATAACTCTGTTTAGCTGGACACTGGAAATATGAGATGATGTTTTACCTTGGTTATCAGTTTGACTACACTTGGAATTGGCAAGAATTGCATAATTAAGGAAACACTGCCCAAGTATTACACAGAGAACGTGGTGACACAAACTGGTGTTTAGATTTGGATCCTTTGCAAAGAAAACTCAGTTGGTCCTTCATATCATGCCTGATGCAGAGTAGATTTCCAGTGGATCAAAGGCCATCGCAAAGACATAAATTATCCTAGAAGAGACATTTGGATAATTTTTTTTACTTGCATTTTTTAAACATTTTTATTATTATTTTCTTTATTTACATTTCAAATGCTATCCCAGAAGTTCCCTATACCCCCCCCCACCCCTGCTCCCCTACCCACCCACTCCCACTACTTGGCCCAGGCCTTCCCTTGTGCTGGGTCATATAAAGTTTGCAAGACCAAGGGGCCTCTATTCCCAGTGATGGCCGATTGGGCCATCTTCTGCTACATATGCAGCTAGAGACACGAGCTCAGGGGGTACTGGTTAGTTCATATTGTTNTTCCACCTANAGGGTNGCAGCCCNCTTCAGNTCCTTGGGTACTTTCTCTAGCTCCTCCATTGGGGNCCCTGTGTTCCATCCAATAGCTGGCTGTGAGCATCCACTTCTGTGTTTGCCAGGCTCTGGGATAGCCTCACAAGAGGTTTCATTTCGATCCAAAAGCAAAGTCAAAGATTAAGGAGAAAAATGAGCTAATTTGGCAAAAAAAAAAATTAATTGAGTCCTTTTCCTTCACAATTAAAAGAAATTCAAGGCAATTGACAACCTAGAAAATATTATAAGAAATCATGCACACCACATAAAGAATATGTTTTATTACATAACACATAACCATGCACATTTAATGCTAAAAAGCTAACAGATTCCTCTCAAGGGAACAAAATTAGGAACAGGTAATTTTCAGAAGAAATACATAGCCAAAAGTACATATAAAAATAAACTATAATTTAGAGGAACAAAACCCCCTGAGCCTAGGCTATTATTATCTACCTATGAACAGTTAAAGATAAAACATAAATTATAGTACTGAACCCTGATGGGGGAAACACGGGATTCATTCTCACATGGAAAGACATGTAAATGAACACAACTTCTGTGGAGAGCAATTTGGCACCAGGAACCAGAGCTTTAAAATATGCATTCCTGTGGAACAAATATTTACTGAACACCTGAGTCTTGCCAACTTTAAAGGACCCAGGAAAAGAGCACATTTTTTAATATAAAAAGTATGTCATATTCCCTGGCCCGATAATGATCCGAGGTACAGAAAAGAGTGATGTAAAAGTCATTAATTAAACCAATATGTATAATCTCAAGGCAGTAGCGATATCTTATGTCTATGGAACAATAGCACTACAAAAAGCATGCTTCAGGCTTCAGCTGCTATGCTAGCACTTGAAAGTTTTCATGGAACAAAGAAGTCCTTGTGCCATAGCTATGAAGCTAAGAAAAGTCCAAGCAAACTACTTAGCGGATATCATATCTGGTAGCAGTTACTAGGTATTTGTATAACTAAAAGTTCTTCATTTGTATTTTTCAGATTATCTACATTTTTTTTCAGAACCAGCATTGCTATTCTTAACCATGAAAGCTAAATATAGGCAACAATTTTCTGAAATGCACATGTAAATGTTTGGTATGAATGTATGTGCATGTGTGTTTGTGTGCATGTGTACATGATGTGTATATAGTTTATATAACACGGGCGCAGCCATTTGTCTGATTTGTAATCCATGGGAATATTGGTGCAGGGACTGAAGCTAGATTTCCGTCTTGTGCTTCTATCAGCCGTTTGAGTCCTAAAGATCAGGTTATACTCTGAAACAAACTCTCAAAAAACACAAGTTGGACTAAGCCTTACGTAGGTCTCATCACCTCCATTGTAAATGTAGGAAACCACACTATAGTGTATATTTTATTAAACATTACCTGGGGGTGCAGCAAAATTCTGTGTGCTCTTTAACTCTGACTGGAGCATTCTATATACTCAGAAATAAAAAGGTGTATCAAGCACACATATTTTAATACTGGATCCTTTGTATCATGACATTTTGTGCTATTAAAAAGTGGAGTACCACTCAACTATTAAAAACAATGAGTTCGTGAAATTCTTAGGCAAATGGATGGAACTAGAAAATATCCTGAGTGAGGCAATCCAATCACAAAAGAACACACATGGTATGTACTCACTGATTGATTTTTCTGGACATTATTGATGCTGCTTATTGATTTGCTCTCCCCAGTTGACTCAGTCTACTTTCTTATCCAAGGCCATCAAGTCTAGGGATGTCACTACTCACAGTGAGCTGGAACCTTCCACGTCAGTCATCAAGTAAGAAAATGCTGTACAGGCTTGTCTGCAACCTGATGTTGTGGCGGAATTTTCTCAGTTGAGGTTCCCTCTCCTCTGACTGTTCTAGCTTGTGTCAAGCTGATATAATACCATTCAGCTCAAATCCCGCTCTGTCAAGATGGTCTTTAGCAATTGTATTAGCTGGTTTCTGTTGCGGTGATAAAATACCATAGCCAAGACAACTTATGGAAGAATTGGTTTCTTTTGCCTTGTGGTTCCAGGAAGTTAAAGTGTATGATGGCAGGAAACCGTAGCAACAAGCAGTAAATGGCAGCTGATACAGAAAGCTGAAAGCTTAACTCTAGAACCACAAGCAAGAAGCTGAAAACAAATGACATGGTTGGTGTCTTTCAACTCTCACATGCCACCTCCAGTGACATACTTCCTCCAACAAGGCCACACTTCTTAAACCTCCCCAAACAGCACCACTAACTGGGGCTGAGGTGTTCAGACATAAACGACGGAAAACATTCTCATCGGAACCACCACAGTGAGGAACCCTTGTTAATTTGCTTAAAATGTATAATGCCAGACGTGGGTGGAAAGGTTCTTTCTATTTGACTTATTCTATTTGGTTTATGGACAGTGAGAAGCAAAATTCTAGGGCATTAGTCAAAAAAGAAGGGCAGAGGAAAACAATCAAGGCTAAACAGAACGATGGAGCGTAGGGGCCCCCAGAACCATGAGTACGTATGCCCCCGGGCTTCCGTGGCCTCCAGGTGCCTCTGCCCCTAACTCCAGGTCGTTTATTCTGTTGATACAGATTTTTAGTTGCTCGCTAATACACGATAGTGCAATTGTGGCAAGAGCCAGACCTTATGGCCTTAGCACACAGCAAGGCCAAACCGTCAAATCTCCCTTTGTCTGTCTCTTCATTCTCATCCCCTCTCCGAAGACAAATGGTGCCAATATTTTTTCCAAGCAACCAAATATGATAATGGAGAGAAGCATCTTGTTCCCTTGAAGAGCAGCGTGTGATTTTTTAAATAGGGTTTACAGCACAATTTATTGAGCCATTATCCCACTGATGACACTTGTTTTCAACATTTTCATCATTGTGAACAACAAAGCAAAGAATATTAGAGCATAAAACAAAGAGTTATTTTGTTTTAAAATTATATCTATTTTCATTATATCAACAAAATATGCATGTGATGGCTATGCTTGGTTGTCAACTTGACTACAGCTAGAAGTAGCTACAACCCAGGCTGCTGGGTACACCTTTGAGACACCTTTTTTTTATTTTTTTGATCCTTTGAGGTGGGAAGACCCACCTTTGATCTGGGCCGCACCTTCTGGTGGCAGCCTATATAAAGGGCAAGGAAGAAGGAAGCTTTTATTCTTCGCCTGCTTGCTTTCACTGTTACTGGAAAGTTCATTTATTCACTGTTATTAGAGGCCACTTCTTTGGGACTTGGGATTATCCTGAAGACCACCTGAGACATCCAACCTCATGGTTCAAACTGTTGGATTCTTGGACTTTCCATCGAGAGACAGCCACAGTTGGAATAAGATCACAGCCTTAAAGCACTATAATAAAATCCATTATATACATGATTGATAGATAGATGCTAGATTCACCCTTTCAATTCTCTTTCTCTAGAGAACCCTGACTAATATAAAAAAGTATTATTAGAGTGCAAAACCAAAATTAATCTGTGTTGGTATTCGTTGTACATGTAAGTGCTATTTTTTTAAATTAAAGTTATCTATTTATTCACTTTACAACCCAATTTTAGCCCTTATTCTCCTCAGTACCACCTCATGTAAGTCCCCTTAGAAGAAGAAGTGCCCCTCTGGGTGTCAACACTTCTATATGATAGTCCAATGGGCCTTGTTATGAATATGAAATATCTCACACAAGTTCTTACTTTTGAGCACATGGTTGATAACACTGGGGCAAAGGTTGTGGGAGATCTAACCAACAGAGAGAAGCTAGACAGGAATTCTAGAAGGAGAATGTGGGAGCTGGAAGGGACACATGGACTTGTCCTCTTTCTTCTGTAACTGGGTTGCCCATATTCTCTAGCCTTCAACACGAAATTCTTCTGGTCAGCAACTTTATGTCCCAGCACTTACACAAACAACCCTTTGGCTCCTTAAACCAAGCCCTCCAGCTTGCAGACTGCCTATCATGGGGCTTTCAACCTCTACATTTGCATGAAACGTTCTCTAATAAACCTATGTCTATTGATTTGCTCCTCTGAGGAACTCTAACACAGAAGAAATACCATTTCAAATATACTTGTGCACTTATCAGCAGAGTTGTCTTTAAACATTTTCAAAACATCCCTATTTTTCATTTTTGCACAAATTTTGACTGAGTCGAGTGTTTGTATTTAGTTTACATAATGTACTGTTCCACATTTTAAATCAGCGCACAGAGGAAAGTTGGCTTAGACAACAATACTTTAACAGTCATTTCTGAAGGAAGGTACGCCCTTGAATATAATGGAGATACTTTGATATTCTAGATGGAAACGAAAACAAATTTTAATCTGGTGGGTTTTTCATCATCAACACTGTAAATATAGAATTTTTGTAAAGATATAAATAGAAATGGAAGGCTAATAAACTGTGTGAACATATTCTGTTTTGCAAAGGACTAACATCTATATCACCTAAAGACTTCACATAAATCTAAAAAGCCTTCTAGTACATTCATTAGGACAAATAACAAAAGTATATAAATGAGTAATCTATTCAAGAGAAATTATAACAGCCAACAAACATATTTTAAAATATGTAACGTTCTTATACATGGGGGAAAGGCCGCATAAAATAAAGCATTATTGTCTATCCAGCAAAGATGGAAAGGAAGAATAACTGAAGACAAAATATCCAATCTCTTACCAACTGGTAGTGAGTGAGCAAATTCATCAAAACTTTGGAGGAAAATTTGGCAGTTCACATCAAAACTTTGTCATAATGTTAATAGTGTATGCATTTATATAATGCAAATATAAAATTGTTATTAATATTTTAATGTCATAATTTATTCGGGGGAAATTGGTGAGGATGAAGAAACATGGAAGTTTCCAATATTATTGTTAAGAGTAAAGAAGTGATGAAGGGAGCAACATGTCGCAGCACTGCAGGGTGCTGACGGGGGAGGGGCCAGAGCTCAAGAGCACTCTAGGCCCCAAAACAAGAGTGTGCCTCAAGGAGATAAGAATGGATTTCTTTTTTTTTTTTTTTTTTAAGTTTTATTTATTTATTATTTATATGAGTACCCAGTAGCTTTCTTCAGACACACCAGAAGAGGGCATCGGATTCCATTACAGATGGTTGTGAGCCACCATGTGGTTACTGGGAATTGAACTCAGGACCTCTGGAAGAGCAGTCAGTGCTCTTAACCCCTGAGCCATCTCTCCAGCCCAAGAATGGATTTCTAAGCAACTGTACACATGATGTTGGTCCATCTTATCCTCACCGCAGAGCTCATTGTCATCCCACGTGGCATCTAATACTTTCTTAAATGCATAGATGTTCAATAACCTCTGTGGCTAATTAGGCCTATTAGCTAGAGCCAGCAGGCAAAGAAACAGAAAGGCTTTTATGTCCTATGCAAGTGGGAAGCTGTCTTTCGGAAAAATAATCCACTGTGACCCATGAGAGGAGGAATTTGTCAAGCTCAAGCATAAAACATCTCTTTTCCTATTCATAGAGGAGCAGTGAAGCCCTGAAGGCATTAGAAGTCTCTCTAATGAGGCCATGTTCAGAGCAATACGAAGGACGTGGAGGCAGAGCATTGTTTCCTTAGCTGTTCTCTCAGGAGACTGCAGTTGCTAATCTGATGTCTGCAGAAGCCGAGTCCTGCTTTCCCTGCTATGGTAGTGGTTTGCTGGCTCTCCCGTCAGTGGTACTTCATACTTTATAGCCTAATATTCTTTAATTATTAGTGTTACATCAATATTTACAAATATACATCGTGCTGGATAGTTTTATGTCAACTTGGCACATGCTGTTAAAGTCATTGGAGAGGAAGGATCCTCAATTAAGAAAATGCTTCTGTGGCTGGGGAGATGGCTCAGCAGTTAAGAGCACTGACTGTCCTTCCAGAGGTCCTGAGTTCAATTCCCAGCATCTACATGGTGTCTCATAACCATCTATAAAGGGATCTGATGCCCTCTTCTGGCATGCAGGTTTACATGCAGAGGAGCATTAAATTATTTAATTAGTTAATTAGTTAGTCTAAAAAATGATTTTTAAAAAAGAAGAAAAGTAAATACTTCCATATGATTGGGCAGCAGGCAAGCCCATAGAGCATTTTCCTAATAAGTGATTGATGGGGGAGGGCCCAGCCTATTGTACATACTGTCATTTCTGGGCTGGTGGTGCTGGGTTCTACAAGAAAGCAGAGCCATAAAGAGCAAACCAGTGGGGTAGGAACACTGACTGCTCTTCTGAAGGTCCTGAGTTCAAATCCCAGCAACCACATGGTGGCTCACAACCATCCATAATGAGATGTGACACCCTCTTCTTCTGGGTCTAAAGACAGCTACAGTGTACTTACATAAAACAGTAAATAAATCTTTGGGCTGGAGTGAGCAGGGCCAGAGCAAGCAGAGGTCCTAAGTTCAATTCCGAGCAGCCACATGATGGCTCACAACCATCTGTACAGCTAGCTGCAGTGTACTCATATACATAAAGTGAAGAAATCTTTTTAAAAAGGGGGGGTGCAAACCAATAAGCAGCACCCCATCATGACCTCTGAATCAGTTCCTGTCTCCAGGTTCCTATGCCCCTTGGGTTTCTATCCTGACTTCCTTTGATGATTCACAATGATATGGATGTTAAGCCATATAAGCACTCCCCCACCCAAGATGCTTTGGTCATGGTGATTTCTCATGGGAGAACTGGCCCAGACCCTCTGGGCACTGCACTGCTCCCCACAGTTGATGGCTCCTGGCATGGATGCCGGTGGAGAAAAACATCCTCCCGCAGATCAGGGGCTGGCTGGCCACTAGCAGTGACCATGCGCCTCCATAAATGACATGAATGGACTTGCTTTTGCATTTTTCTTCTGGAGGGAGGTCACATGGCATCAGAGGCAGACGTGAGGATACTGGGAGGTGAATGTTATCAGGATGCATAATGTGAGTTTTCCAAATAACCAATCAATCAATAAATACTTTCCAAAGGAAAAGTCATTGAGCATTGAGAGCTCAAAGAACTTTTCTGTAGGAGCTCGAAAACTAACAATGTTCAGAGCAATGCAAACATTGCTGGAGGTCTGGCTTCTAAAGCTTCAGATGAAAGTTTAAAAATTATTGGGGCCATTTGTTATTTTAAATTAAGATGCTGTGGTTCTGATAGCTAGGCCTAAAGAATCAGCCATAATTACCAAGAGACCACATTGAAGTAAAACATTTACTTTTTCTGAGACATTTGACACTGATTAGCAGGAGCTGAGAAATTAGTGATCATTAAGAAGAGACCAGCATCGTTGATGTGAAATCTTCTGGGGAGTGTTTCCTGGGGGTCAGCACACAGAAACTGTGTTTCAGAGGTGGCCAAGGTTGTTGTACCTCAGGCTGAGAACCGAACTTGGTTATCTAAAAGTCACCCGGATGAAGCTGGTTTTGAGGGCATGAAGGGGTTATGGAGAGCAATTGAGGCCTGGCACTGTGCGAGGCCAGAAGAGGCCATTGGTGAAGCTGCAGCCTCAGTAGCAGTGGAAATAGAGCAGAACTGAAGGAATCTTGCAGAGAAGCTGAGGCTAGGCACCATAGAGCTAGCCTGTGAGAGGCTATTGACGGAAGTGCAGCCCAGTTGCCGCCGAAGATCTCAGCATTTTGGAGATGCCAGTACCATGGGACGACCACCAAGAACAGCAGCAGAGGTGGTGTGGAGTCTGCTCAAATGCAGACAGACTGTGTATATTGCCCAGGGAGGATCTGGAGAAGTGACCCAAGCCTTTTAGAGGAGCCCAGATTGTGAATAGACCCCCGATACTGAACATTGTCTTATTTACAGGAGTTTTGTTTTGCTTTGATCAGATTGTGACGGCATCCTGGTTCTTCTTTCTTAAAATAATAATAAAAAAAGTATTTAACTTAATTTTGATTTTTATAGGCGCTCACATTGAAAAAAATTGAACTTCTAAAAGAGATTTCTACTTTTTCTTAAGAGTTTGGACTGAACTTCCAATGTGTTTTAATTTGTAAAGACTATGGGACTTTTAAAAGGTAATGCTTTTAATGTAAGATCTTGAGGATGAATGAGAAAAGGATAGTTGTGACTTAAAGGTGATGTGTTTGTGTGTCCAGTTGACAAGGGGTCAATTATGATGGGTAGTTTTATTTCAACTTGACACAAGCTAATAAAGTCATCTGAGAGGAAGGAACCTCAATTAAGAAAATGCCTCCATGTTGCAGGAAATCCTGTAGGGGGGGTTCTTAATTAGTGATTAATGAAGGAGGGCCCTGTCCATTATGAGTGGTGAGATCCTTGGGCTGGTGTTCCTGAGTTCTATAAAAAAGCAGACTGAGCAAGCCATAGGGAGAAGCCAGTAGCAGCACTCCCCCATGGCCTCTGCATCAGCTCCTGCCTCCAAGCTCATGCCCTGATTGAGTTCCTGTCTTGACTTGCTTTGATTTTGAACAGTGATATGGACGTGTAAGTTAAAAAAAAATGCTTTCAAGTTTCTTTGGTCATGAGGTTTAATCACAGCAATAGAAAATAGAAATAGGGATATATATGTATGTATATACCTCTACACACACACACACATACACACATACACACATATATATGTGTATATATGTGTGTATGTATGTATATGCAACACACACACACACACATATGCAACCATATTGTGGAGATTTTATATATGCAGATTCCTTGTTATATATAGAAAATACTATTTCCCAGCAAAGATCCTGGAAGCCACCAGGAATGAAGACATGGTTTATGATCTTTGTATGTTATCTGGACAGCACAAAGGGCTCCACGTTTGTCTCCTTATTTCTACTTTCTTCACTGTGTCTATTGTTCTGCTCCTAGAACACTTCACATGATCCAGGCCATCCATGCCTCCCACGTGCTTGCGAGAGGAAGCCACATTATACCTAAATGAGTGATCTCCTTTCTCAACTCCTGCCAGGTGACATCCATAAATTCTTCTCCCCACTCTTGACAATAAATTAGCCAGCAATTCTCAGAAAGACAAGTGCCTTTGCTGTCTCTCTTAGGATGATTTTTCTAGGAAACAGACTCTGAGGTGACTTGCCACTGGAAGATTCTCTCAAGAGTTAGCTGAAGATAATATTGATAAAAGAATGCATTAAGTATCTACTGTTAAGTAAAATGCTGCCTTAAAAGCCTTTATCTTAAAGCAATAAGCATTCATTATTCCACATAGATTCTGAGGATGTATATGTGCAGCTTAGCCATGTGGTTCTGCCTTGTAAGGATGCAGCGAAGCTGTCAGACACAGGAGGATTTACATTCAAGATTACTACATGGGTGTCAGCCACACTCAGCCTTTCACCACACAGGCCTTTTAATAACACCCACTTGACAAGCGTCTGCCTTTCCTTAGAATGAATGTCAGGGAGAGGCAGGGAGAGGGGTATGAAGATTAATGCCACTGTCTTTCTACAAACCAATTTAAAAGGTGATATCTCCTAGCACTTGCTGAAATCTACTCACTAGAATGAGTCCCAAGTACATCCCACATAAGTAGAAAACATAATCTCTATCTCTGATGGGAAAGAGTGCCAAAGAACTTGTGTATGTGCTCTTAAAGCTACAGCTGAGAGGGAAGGAAACAGCCATAGGACTAGCTAAAGGGTGGTCCTCTCTCACATCTGACCTAGGCAGCCCTGGAGCTTGGCTGGGGCTTTGGAAACATCCTCAATTGAGGCAAGAGGACCAGGATTACTTCTCTTGCCATGGAAGCTGACAAGCCCTTTGGGAGCAGATGTGACTTTCCAGTGGGCACTCTTTAGTAGGGGACCCTTTTAAAACTATACCCACTGGGTAGTGGAGCAGCCAGCAGCCCCAGCAAACAAGGGTGCCTTGACTACAAAGGGAGATTGGAAGCTACATTACATCACCCCTAAACTCACTCTATGGCTTTTGAATTGGCATGCCTTCACATCTGTGTGGAAGAAGAGGTAGAAAGATTGAGAGCCAGAGACAGTGAGTTAACTCAAGGAAACAGTGTTTTCCAGACACAGGGGGTAGAGACTGACAACAAGTCCAAGACCTGCACAAACTCAAGCCAGACAAAAGCCTAGCATAGAATGGGGGAGGGAACACAGAGTTTCACCCTCCAGTCAGGAAGCTATTTGCAATCGATAGCTGCTGGAAAGGGAGGAAAATGTTGTCTTCAATGGAGTGCCACTGAGTATATCAACCATATTCCAGGGCAGGAGCCATGCTCATGAATAGCTGGTCAGAACAAAAATGACTCCACAGAGATGTTATCATTTTACATGTGTGTGAGTGTGTGTGTGTGTGTGTGTGAGTGTGTGTGTGAGAGAGAGAGAGGGGGGAGAGAATGTGTTCATGGTAGGCTTTGTTTTGGTTTTATTAGGAGACAAACTGATTGGGTAGAGAGGTGGAGATCTGGAAGGAGTTGGGGAAATGAAAAGGATTATGTATAAAATCTCAAATATTAAATAAAATCATGGAAAAAATTAAGCTAGTTATATCTGAGAATGGCTCCACCAGAATTCTAATTAATTCATTTTCTTGGGAAAAAATGTAAAACTTAGCTTAATTCTGCTGTCAGGGCCACATCTCTTCCTCATCATTGTCCTGTATTTTCTTTCAAACCCTTCCTAGCTGCAAGCCAACCAACAGACAGATGGCCATTTACCTGAGAGAGTTCCCACAGACTACCATCCCCAAAGGGTGTGAGCCCCTTTGCATCATAGTCTCATGAGGCTGGAACCACCATTCTTTTCCATTCCCAGTGACAATCAGAGAGAAGACATAAAGACATCTCCTGAGTCCCTTGTGTGCCAAGCAAATCTCTATCCTGGCGTGACAGCAGCTTTGTCTCCTGGGATGATCAAACTCACTCCAGCCAATCAGTAAGTCCTCCTTTCCTTGCCTGTGATTTCACACACACACACACACACACACACACACACACACACACACCACAAATCAGAAGTGATCAGAGGAAAAGATAAAGGGATTCTTACTGTCTCTTGGTGGAAGCATTACAATGCTGAAAGCCTGAATCTCAAAACGTGCAGAAGTTAGAATTACAGGAACAGAAAGCACAAATTGATTCCTAACACTGGCCATCCAGAGTGGTAACATGAGAACAGTCCTATAATGCCCCACGGTTTGTAACATATGAACTATATCTGTGATGGTCATACCAACTGAGGTTGTGTGCTTTACCTTGTAAGGAGATGCTCCACAGGGCAGGGTTCCCCAGTGTCTCCTCCAGAAGTCTAAATAAGGCTGCCTGAATGATGCTCTACTTGGCAGCACCAACGGACCCCATGATTCCTGACCCTCCATGTCGGCTCTTTTACAGCTAATGAGCTGACCCGTAGGATTCCGTGCTCTGAGTCCATCTATTTTCTTCTTCCTTGGTGCTTCCACTCATGTGCCCATCATGTCAGCAGTGGAATAGCCAATGTCACGAAGGGCCACATAGACCCAAGTCATTCTGTCCACTTGGTTGTGGGAACTGAGGTTTCATAACAACAACAACAACAACAACAACAATGAAAACAAACAAACAAAAACCAGTCATGCCTTTGTAGGACTGACTAAATCAGAATATCAGAATAGTGGACAGGTGGAATGTTCCAGAGCCAGAGCCAAATGATTACGGAGTTTTTTTTAGTTTCCTTAATAACCATTTATTATCACTTCTGTGTCTGGTGTAGCATCCTTTCAACTATCAGGTAAGACTGTTGGAATATATTAACATAATAGACCACTACCATCCCCAAACCCAAAAAACTATAAATGAACACCCAAAATATATAGCAGAGATTTGTTTGTACTTTTCTGTAAACCCAGCCACCTGGTCTTTCCACTTAAGTATCTGGCAAATGACCTGATTAATGGGATTATCTGGTTCTGTGTCTGTAAGCTTGGACTAGCAGCTTCCACTTTGAAGCATGTCATTAAGAACAAGCTGAATCTGTGTTCCAGGTCCAAGGTCACTCATATTTGGCTCTGGATACATGGCTTCTTATTCCCTTTGAGGTGTGAGCTGGTCTGCAGTGACACTTGTTTTGTGACTGTGCTATAGAAGGTGGTTTCTGTGCAAGACAGAAAACAACACAGCATGCATATTCTGTCAGTCCCTGACACCAGTTGACCCTTCTCATACTTAACCTTTAAGCCATTGTTATCTCAAACCCCTGACCAACTTAATAGAACTACTCCATTTGCTGATGAATAGTGTGTGTGTGTGTGTGTGTGTGTGTGTGTGTGTGTGTGTGTGTGTGCATGGTGTCAGTGTCAATGTGTGTGTGAGTGGTGTCAGTATGTGTGTATGTGGGTTATGTGTATGTCTGTGTGGTGTGTGTGCTGTGTGGTGTCAGTGTCAGTATGTATGTGTATGTGGTACCAATGTGTGTGTGTGTGTGTGTGTGTGTGTGTGTGTGTGTGTGTTATCAGTGTCAGTGTGTGGAGCGGGGGGGGGGATGTTTATGGGTATGTCTCTATCTACAAAAAGTGACCAAGATCACTACCGAAATGTGTGGCCCTTTGATTTCACTCTTTAGGGCTATTAGATCCACCCTTTTCTTTTTTGTTTGCTAGTCATGTATGGTCTGCCCATGTGATTGTGCTACCACCATAGGTGGGAGCTGGAGGAGAGGATTTATTGCCAGGGTATCAGTCATGTTCTCGGCTCCCTTTGTCCCTACTTACAATTAGACACATGTCCAATTGCACTTCTGAGGCTTCTGTCCCACAGAAGCTAGGTGTCGGACCGGCCTAGTCTGATCATTTGGGAGTGTAATGAACCCACATCGTAATAAGCACATGCGGTCCCATGGTTAAGTTCAGTCCCGTTGTCTGGGGCTTATTTCCTACCGAGAAAGGAGGGGTGTGGAAGAAGTTGTTTCTCATAGTGTGCACATCTCTGTGTCAATATAGACTATTGAAAATGAAGACTCTGGTGAAGAAGGCAGGCCTTGTTCAGACTTCTATGGGTAGATGCTGATTTTCTCCTGGTATAATTTGCCCTCAGATGTTTCTCTAATGCTTGAAGGTTAGAAGAACATATGGGCCAAGCAGCTGGGTTTTTAGTCTGCATCCTGGATCTGCTGGGGTCCATTAAATTGGAATGCACTTGAAACTGGCATCCTTCCCTGTCATCCAGTATGTGAGGTTGAGAGCTCTGGGAACTGTTGGACAAGCTTGTAAAATCTCACCAAGACCTGCCAGGGATTGGGCTCCTTTCCAAATGAGCAAAGGTAAGGAGTCTGTGCTTAATAATATCCCACAAGTAAGCAAATCACAGGGTTCCCCAAATTTCATAGTTATGGGAGTCTCTGGAATCTTTGTTGAATTTCTCCCACCTCAGAAACACCCCCCCACCTTGTTCTTATTATGTTAACCCAAATAGCATAACATCTTCAGAATGGTGGGTGGACCTGGTGTTGCCACAGACTGTCCAGGTAGCTGATAGGTCACCCACATCTCTGGATCTATGCTATCCTTTAAGGTAAGACTTGTACCTGTGCCTTAGATTCCTATTGTTCTTTTACATAATGGCAAGGAAGGGCCGCTGACTTTCACATCTTTCCATAAACTGATGACTAATCTCTTTTGACCTTTTATTAAATTTCTCCATGCATCATTTTTATGTAGCAAGTGACATCCAATTCCATAGTCATTATAATTACTACTTCCCCTGTGCCTCTCAAAGGTTTGACATGTTATACCTGCCAGAGTGTTCTGTTCTACAAGAACCATACCCCAGGTCACCAATTGCAAAAACTTAATCATTTCACTGTTACTATGCAATGCACTGAGGCCTCTCATCCCTGTCCCCAATGGAGGTACCATTGCCAGCCAGGTTGTAGATGGCCAAGATCCAAAATCCCTTTTGGAGTTCTGCCTCCTTAGGCCACTTCTGGCACCGACTCTCTTAGATCAGGAAGCACACTCAGATTTTCACTTTGCCATCTTAACACAGAGTTCGACGAAACTATTAAAGACATTGAAACTCTTTCAAACCACTGATAAAGGACGTCAAATTCTATTTACAAATAACAGCTATGTCAAAACTTGATGCCCACATCTAAATAAATTATTACCAAAAATCATCCAAGGATGCACCGAGAGAGCACTGTCATGTGGCTTGGTTGCACTTTAACTCTGAAAGTTCGGGGTTGAGACAATGTCGAGAGAATTGTCACAATGTTCAATTGTCACATTGGAACATATTAATTGGCAAACGAATAACATGACTTCTCTGATACTGGAAGGCATTTAGCAATATCTGCTGATCACCTTTACTAACAAGCATGCATCTTCCTAATTAAATAAGAAGACCACACCCTTGCTTAGTATGAGCTATCTCAGATGAATGAGTAAACTTCCTGTTTAATGGAGAAAATCATGACAAGGCAAGAATGTCTGCAGGTCCTACTGTTCTCTGTCGCCATTTTGTCAGTCCCAGCCATTGCCTTTAAGCTGAAGCAGAAAGAAAGATAATTTTTAAATGGAGGGAAAATGCTAAGATTCCTATGGATCCAATAGAACATTCTCTCTCTGTTGGGAAACCCCAAAATAATGCAATGGAAAGTAAATCCAGAGCCAGAATCCAGCAAGGTTTGTGGGTACACTGAAACAAAAGCCCACTGTCCGCTTCTACACATATGGCACAAACTAAAATAGTGACATAGAGAGAGCAGAAAGAAAACCAACAGTGGAATAGAAAAAAATGTCATATTCAGGTTATATTATATTCAAATGCTACACAAGAATATGAAGATGTGTTTTCTACTTGGAGATAAAGATTTGCGACACATTTTAACTCATGAAAAATAGATAGCCAAAAGAGTTTCTCAAGAATGAATCATGAATTATTTAAAGCTTATTCTGAAATTCAAATAAAAATAAGAAAATAAATACTCAGAATATGAATCATGGGAAGCTATTCCAACCAGATATTAAGGCATATATCATGGTACCATCCATCCCCCAAACACAAGACACCATGAAGCGAAAGAGAGGGCTAGAAAACAAATCCAGATATTGCTGAGAACTAGTATACAAGAAGAATTCTGCATGCAATCAGGAAATCAATTACCTATTGATTGAAGGATCAATTAAGCAACCTCTGGCTGAATGTGTGTGTGTGTGTGTGTGTGTGTGTGTGTGTTTCTGTTACTGTGAAGAGGCTGAACATCATTTCCCATGACTGTTTCATAACCTCCTGTTCATGTCCCTTCTCAGTCATTTCCTGTGGTTTTTACCTCGGTGTTATTAACCTGATTCATCAGGTCTTTTTATATATTAAGGAAACTGCAACCACTGGCTTTCAGATTAAGGAAATCACTGCCATTTTGTTCATAAATCATTTGGATTTGGACTTTGTAAACAATGTGATTTTTATTTAGTATAAGTTAAAAACAATATATACATACATATGCATGCCCGTGCACAAATTAACCCACGGTAACAGTCTGGTTTTTCATAATGCTATTGGTAACAAGTTTAAAGGAAGTCATGAAAAGCAATCCACCAAGAGACATGAATGTGTGGTGGCACTAATACAGAAGCATGCTGCGTTTACATTAAAGCTAACAACACCCGTGGTCACTGGCTCAGAAAAGCAAGGCTAAAATTCATCTTTAATGGTGATAGATATGCAAAATGACATAGATGTAAGGGCATGAACTGCTTACAATAATTAAACAGTATAAATACTGATTGAGTAGTGAGGGCTGGTTCCAGAAATGAGGATTTATCTGCAAACAGAAAACTATTCCAGCACTCCAAAGGAACCATCGTTTATGCTGATGTTGAAGAGGAAGCCTGCTCCTTCTGGTCTCTGCCTCAAGTTTCAGTCTGAGCTCTTGTACTCCTCTCTCCCCCAAAGAGAACTTCACATGAGACTTAGTCATAGGTCAGGCAGCTAGTTAGAGCAAGCAAGCCAAAATGTACTCTTCAGGAAAAAACGAAGATGAGGCTGAACAGCAAAGTCAAGTTCTAGCACATGAGGCTTTCAGACAGCTCTCCTTTCTCTGTTGCTACTCCGTGTTTACCCATAGAAGTTGAATACCCTAGAGAAGAATGTGTTCTTCTCAGAAGCCCATTTTACCCAGAATTTAGTATGTTACATGTAGATGTAAAAAAAAAAATGCAAGAGGAAAGAACACAAAGTTGGTTGGGTAGAGAGGTAGGAAAGATCTTAGAGGAGTTGGGGAGGGGAAAGAACATGATCAAAATGTACCGTCTAAAAATGTTTAAGTAAAAATAAATGAACAAAAATTCTTCTTCTTAAAAAATGAGAAAAGAATATGTGTAAGGTTTTCAGTACCTCGAAATTGAAAAGTCTACTTAGGGGAAGCCCCTGAAGCTGCTTTGAACTGACCTACATACCTCATTATCTACCACTACTGCAATCTGGATATTGATCACTAGTTGACCAGCACAATTATCTTTATATAGTTTCAGGGTCCTAAGTGGGCCTAACCATTGGTCTTCATGTCCTATTAGGAGAGGCTCTGCTGGTAAACACCCCCACACACCAAAGCTAACCTCCTGCCTAACAATAGTATCTCCAATACACCTTGGTAACTGACAAAAATTATAATGTATGGTGACATATGTCATTTGGGTGAAATAGGAATTCAAAATTCAACTTCAAGCCATTGAGACAGCTCAGTGGGTAAAGAGTACTTGAGGCCAACCACAAAGACCTGAGTTCATTGCTCAGAACCCACATGATGGAAAGAGAGAATAATCATCTATAGATTTTCCTCTGCCCTCCATCCTCCATGCATGTATAGTGGCACATGTTCACACACACACACACACACACACACACACACACACACACACACACACACAATTGGATCTTTTCTTTTTCCAGTCAACTGAAAGAATACACAGGAAGCCAGTAAGAGTGATGGTCTCTGGGAAAGCAAGCTTGATCGGTGGCATGTTGGGGGAAATAGTCTTATTTTTAAATTTTCTTTCATACAATATAGTATGTACTTAGAATGTTTTTATTAAAAATAAATATTAAATTGAAGCTGTTGGAGTCCGGTTTTCTTTCAAGCAGCAATGCGGGAGGCTGGAGTCAAGTAGAAAGCAGAAGATGAGAGGACGTTAAGCCTATTGTTCTCATCCAGGCTAGACACACATTTCCAAGGACAACACACTGCAGGCTGAAAAGACCCTTTTGTTTACTCGCTCCTGAATAGAAAAACGATGCCTTCAACTGTCCCTCCGACTGTAAACAGCATCAGCTGCTCTCACAATATTTTCGGAGTAAATGCCACCTGTACCTTCTGGCGTTGAGGCAGAGCATTTTCAAAAAAGCTGGGAATCCAGTTAGCAAAGCTCTGGATAAACAAATGATGGCACTGCAGGCAAGGCTTTGGTTCTGGAGACAACACACAGGAGAAGACAGCAACTAGCAGGAGAAACTGGGAGAAGTCCTTCCCCGAGGCCAACAAATCCACTGAGCACTAAACAGGGGCAAGAGCTCTGCTGTGTTTCAGAGGGCTCAGTGACATACCTGAGGAGTCTTGTCTTCAAGGAATGTGGAGTTAAGGTCAGGACAGAAGAAATAAAATATTGGGTAAAGGATAATTGTATGAGAATTTTAAATATAACAAAAAGAACCATTTTGAAGAGCAAAGATTTAAAACAAGTAAGTGGGCCCCGAGCGTAGATCCCTCAAAAGTAAGCCTTGTACTGAAACTGTTGTGCAAGAAAACAGAATATTGGCATCAAAACACAGCAGTCAGACAAAAGCTAACCAGAATTTCTCCAAAAGAGAAACAGGTGTATATAGCTGACATTATCAGCCCTTTATTTCAACAGAATGAAATAAACAATGTGCATACCTCAACATTATAAACTCCTTTTCACCTTAAATATAAGCCATTCTGAGCCTGAGGAGACAGAGTTTAATTGTGCTTTCCCTGCAAGAAAAGCAAATAAGCAAACAAAAAAAATGAAACAAACAAACAGCAGAGCTGTGCTATCTGAGTACTGGAGGCTGGAGGTGAGTCAGATACATTCTGAAAGATCAGTGCTCTGGATAACTGGATTGGCCACCCAACCAACCAACCCAAAACAGCAGGAGAGCATCAAATTCTATGAGAGCCTGCCTCAAGAGACAAAGGCAGAGCATAATAGAAGAGGGTATCTGAAGTCCCACTTTAGTATTCATGTATATGGACCACACATGTATACAACACACACACACACACACACACACACACACACACACACACACACACACACACACCAATTTCAAGAAGTGCATCATTGGATCCAGGAGCCAGTTTAAGTTTTGACTTAACAATAAAACCTTTTTCTACTGCTCCAAGCTTACTTCTCCTTCTATTTACATGCATGAAGAGTCACACTCTAGTTTTTTATATGAATTACCACCTTTTAGATTATAAAATGCTCAGTGAAACAGATTAATCTTTGCTTCAGTTTCATAGAATTGTGAATGGATAATTAAATTCAACTACCATTTATCAAGGACCTAATGAAAAATTGAACCTCTGGAGTGGCTGAAATCAAGAGACATGATTTTTCCAATTTTTTGTTGATGAACTCATCATTCTGCGTTTGATGTACATCCTGAACATTTCAGATGGGCTCTCCTGGTCACAAAAGAGAAAATACTACTTAAGTGATCTCGTGTGCCGGCAGTGCCAGGCTTTCTGGCATTGAGCTGTTTCATTTTCAAGATGCTCTTGAAGATGGCTCTGTAGTTCTACTGCCTCAGTAATCTTGCTTCATCATGTAAACACCTGTCTTTTTTCCCCCTGTCCATGAGTTTGGGAAAGTGACTTCCAATAGAGGGTTGACTCTACCACTGATCACAAACTGAGGAGACAGTGACCTTAGGGTGATCTCTGAAAGAACATGACTTACTTCAATCTAAAAACCATCAAACTGAGCCTGGAGACTCCAATGGAAGAGCTAGGTGAAGGACTGAAGGAGCTGAAGGGGATTACAACTCCATAGTAAGAACAGTATCAACTAGCCAGACCACCAGAGCTCCCAGGGACTAAACCATGAGCTAAAGAATATACATGGAAGGATCCATGATACATACGTAGCAGGGGATGGCCTTATCTGACATAAATGGGAGGGGAGGCCCTTGATCCTGTGGAGGTTTGATGCCCCAGCATAGGGGGATGCTAGATTGGTGAGATGGGAGAGGGTGAGTGGCTGAAGGAACACCCTCATAGAGGCAAAGGGGAAGGGGGATGGATAGGGGTGCTGTGGAGGGGTAACCTGGAAGAAGGCTATCTTTGAAATGTAAAGAAATAAAATGATTAATAAAAAAGAAAAAGAAAACAATTAAAATTAAATTTTATTCTCAATGGCTACATTCACAATGGCATCTGTGTCTTCTTAGACTTGACACAATGTCTCCACCCCCAGAATCAGACTGGTCAATACCCCTCCCCTTTGCCTTTTGTATATTGAATTTCAAACAGTAGTTGCTTCTTAGTTTCCAAGATGGAACATGTTCTTTTTGAAAACTGTACAGCCATCTAAAGTAGTGTTGCTCCATCTAATGTTGAAACTATTAACTGCCTTAAGCTAATGGTAATCAACAGTGTTGGCTAACAGTCTGTGGTGTGCACTCCCTATGACTTCTAAAATATCCCTCTGCACCAGATCAAATTGGATTTGGTGCCCCAGGACACCTAATACACATCTTGGGAGCCATGGATCTAGGGGATAAGCATCTAGTCAGAGGGAGTGGTGGTTCAAATTCACTGAGGAGGAAGCACTTCCCTAGTTGGGCTGCCTTGTCTGGCCTCAGCGATCAAGGATGTGTTTAGTCCTGATGGGACCTGAGGTACCAGGTGTGTTGATGTGGGAGCTCCCTTTCTCTGAGGAGAAGGGGAAGGGAAATGGGAAAGGGAGTGGTAGGGTGAGACTGGGAGGAGAGAAGAGAGGAGTTTCTATAGGGATGTAAAGTGAATAAAGGAATAAACAAATTCATGGCAAAAGGAATAGAAGAAGGAAAACAAGGAGGAGGAGGAGTGGGGGGAGGCCTGATGTACCCAAGTTGTGAGAGGTAGAGATGAATCTAGTCACAGCACAGCCACTGGTTTTAATCTAAGGGAGGAAAACAGGCTGTAGCAGGAGTAGCAAGGCTACCTCTATGTAAACAGCCCGCATCTTCTGCAGGGACCTAATTGAGAACTGCCTGAGAGACCAAGGATGCCGGGGCAATGTCAGCCAATCAGGAACTGCTGTTCAGAAGGGATGCTTTATCAGAACCAATGGGTGCAGGTGGAGAATATTAAAGGAGCTTGCAGCAGTGTTCAGATGAGCTTGCTGCAGCTTTGCTCAATTGCTCCTGGAGTCACTCCTTGACTCTGCCACCTCACCCCCCCAGCCCCCAAGGGCAGGTAGGGCAGGGCTGGGAGTAGCCCAGAGCACGAGCCGCCAAAGGCCGCTGGTCTGTTTTACTTATTTTTATTATTTTACCAAATGATGGTTTACTTTAGCTATTTTACAGATGTTATTTTTCAAGTTGTAGGTTCATAGCAAACCTGAGAAGGTAAGTAAATATCTTATGTGAAGTCTCAGCATCCAACTTTGCACAATCTCTTTGTTATGCATGATGAGCCCACATGCTATTGTAAGTTTTAGACAAACTCATAGAACGTCTACCACAAAAAAATACGGGTTCACCCAGATACTAATGCACATGCCAGCAAGATTCTGCTGAAGGGACCCTGATATAGCGGCCTCTTGTGAGGCTATGCCAGTGCCTGGCAAACGCAGAAGTGGATGCTCACAGTCAGCTATTGGATGGAACACAGGGCCCCCAATGGAGGAGCTAGAGAAAGTACCCAAGGAACTGAAGGGGGCTGC
>NC_034592.1:125784876-125786008 GCF_900095145.1 Mus pahari | reverse complement strand
AAGTAATAACCAATAGCAATAAAGATAGCTACAAACTACATAACTCACATACTCCAGAAAATTAAATGTAAAGCCACAAAGTGTAAAACTTCTAGAGAAAATCTATATCTGAGTTCAACATTTCCTAGCATAATACACACACACACACACACACACACACACACACACACACACACACACAAACACACACACCACAAAATGGATAGACTTAACTTCATCAAACAAAACAAAACAAAATTTCTATATCATGAACAGCAAGAGGGATTTGTCAATACATAGATTGAGACACTATTCATAAATAATATGTATAACTGACAAAAGCCTTAAATCTATAGATTAAAAAATGTTTTTATAACTCAATAACAAATGGCCAAAGGACTTACCTATGTACTAGAATAAAGGAAATATACAAAGGTGAATAAGCTTGAGGGAAGAGGGTCAAGGCCATTAAATATAGAGAACATAACACCACAATGCCTTCTCACTATGTAATCAGCACCCTTACCAGACTGAAAATCCAAACAAACAAGATGATTCCTGAAAATCCCAAGTGTGAGGAACAGAATGAAATGATGGGGACTCTAAGATTCAAATAGAGGCTGTACAAATAAAAGAACATATGTCCATGTTGAAAACCAATTTTTTCATTTTCTTGTAATATTAAATATGTGGTTATCATATGACTCAGATGTCTAATTCCCACTTATTTAATCAAGTTAAGTATAAATTATGTTCCCACGCAGACTTCTGGTTTATATTTTTCATGATCAGTTTGGATGTTGTTTTAGGATCAGGAGGCCCCTGGGTACAATAACCCTGGGAAGAGATGATGGTGTTTCACATCAGCATGAAGAGATGTGGGACTCTGCACTCTGTTTAGTGGTGGAAGCTAGAGGACCTTTCTAATAGATTAGGAGTGCAACATGAGAGAAAATAGAGTAAGAGAAGATCGAGTTATCCTTCACTGAAACAATAATCATCCATTACAGAGCAAGGTTGGATGGGAAAAAAAGATGGTAATTCCTTCTTCTTCTTTTCTTCTTCTTCTTCTTCTTCTTCTTCTTCTTCTTCTTCTTCTTCTTCTTCTTCTTCTTCTTCTTCTTCTTCTTCTTCTTCTTCTTCTTCTTCTTCT
>NC_034592.1:125768230-125784806 GCF_900095145.1 Mus pahari | reverse complement strand
TCATACTGCTGGAAAAAAAAAGTGCTGAATGTGGAAACTCACAGGATGGGGGATTCGAGACCTGACTGTGTCCCAAGAAGAGAATGTTTTGCACTCCTCCTCCTCCTCCTCCTCCTCCTTCTTCTTTTTCTTCTTTCTCTCTCTCTCTCTCTCTCTCTCTCTCTCTCTCTCTCTCTCTCTCTGAGTTGAGGTTGGAAGCAGGCATCCCAATAGAAATATTAAAGTAGCTTTCTCCTCCAGCCAAACATGAAGTCCAAAGGTCAGAAAGCCAAGGGAAAGACGATGGTCCTGAGCCCGCTGCTGTTGTGAAGAAACAGGAAGCCAAAAAGTGGTCAATCCTTTGGTTGAGAAAATGCCCAAGAGCATCACCACTGGAAGGACATTCAGCCCAAAAGATATCTCACACACTTCAACAAATGGCCCTACTACATCAGGTTGCAGTAGTAAAGGGCCATTCTCTACAAGCAGATCAAAGTACCTCCTGCCATTAGCCAGTTCACCCAGGCCCTGGACAGGCAAACAGCTACCCAGCTGCTTAAGCTTGCCCACAAGTAAAGGCCAGAGACAAAGTAGGAGAAGAAGCAAAAGCCCATGCTGAGAAGAAAGCTGGTGGCCAAGGGGACGTCTCAACAACAAGATTGTCCGTCCTTTGAGCAGGGATCAGTACAGTCACCACCTTGGTACAGAACAAGATGGCTCAGTTGGTGATGATTACCCATGACGTAGACCCATTGAGATGGTGGTTTTCCTACCTGTCTGCTGTCAAAAGATGAGGGTCTCCTACTGATCATCAAGGGAAAGGCCAGGCTGGGGCGCCTGGTCTACAGGAAGATATGCACCACTGTAGCATGTCTTCCTCACTCAGGTTAATTCGGAAGACAAGGGTGCTCTGGCTAAGCTGGTGGAAGCTATTAGAACCAATTACAGTGACAGATAGGACGAGATCCATCGCCACTGAGGAAGCAACGTCCTGGGTCCTGGGTCCTTAGTCTGTGGCTTGCATTGCCAAGCTGGAAAAGGGAAGGGCTAAAGAACTTGCCACTAAACTGAATTAAATGTATACTGCTAAGTTTTCTGTACATGAATATAATTACAAAATTAGTTTTTAAAAAAGATTGAAGGAAAAAAATAATAGAAGAGTGGATGCAAGCCATTCTGGTGGAGAAGGTGTTTAAAGCCACTAGTCAAAATGGATTTCAAAGAGATTGAATACAGATGGTGGCTTTAAGACAATCAATGACTGAGCTTGACATCTTCCAGCACTAAGAGATCTACCACCATTGACACAACAGCCATAGTAACTATCTGCTTACTGACAAATGCCTAAATTTAACAGTAAATTTCCTCAAATCAATGTTATCATTGTACTAGTGTTTTTATAACAGGCAAAAGTCACTTTATAAGATTTAGCACAAACACACTAATTTGGATTTAGAGAAACAATGGAATGAATTGAAACATAATATGATCAAAACTCCCCATGTGCCTCAAATTGTTTTAGAGATAAAGCTACTGTCTCCAAGACAGCATGAGACTTAAAAGAAAGCCACATAAAATATCTGCTTTGGGGCATTTAACTTTGCAGTAGTGATGTGATTTGCAGCCTTGTGGATCTCATATCTTTTCTAATTCTCGTGGCCTAATTATTTGCTTGTTTTCTAAGTGGCAGAAGATGTGAAGAGGGAAAAGAAAGAAACTCTAGTTGATGGTTAAAATAATTGAATTGTGATTTGGAATTCTGGTTATCTCTTCTTTTTATGTAAAAGCATCTCTAGTTCTCATAAAAGTCCTAACAGAAAACCCCGAGAAAGAGAAGGCGGTCCCTGAACAGAGCTCTCCAGCTTCTTTGGGCTACTGAAAATCAGTACTCCTTACTTTTTAGCTGTCCATGATAATACACAGAAAAAACACCTCTTTGTCTGTGTTCCTTTCACATCCAGAGGAAAGAACTAAGGCAAGCAACATAGAATCAAGAAAACAAAGTACTTGGAGCATAGTTTGCAAATTCAAATGATATATCAAATGCCTTTGTCTTCTGCTAGCTGTAAGGGTGAAACATGGGTGCGTTTGGTCTGCACTGAGCAGTCTATTGTGCCCATTCTGCCCTGCTTCCAATGGAGGACTTTCTAATGTTTGAACTTAGATGCCATTCAAATGTTTGAGATCTTGGGGTGATGAATGGCATTTAGGTTTGTTAAAGAAAACAAGCAAAACCATTCAACCTGGGAAGCACTTGTCTTCCTCTTATGGATAAGAATTTAGTCAGAAAACTGCTATAGTTAGAAGCTCTTTAAGAAGGGCAGAAATATTAATCAGCACGGGGCTGGTGTGTGTGTGTGTGTGTGTGTGTGTGTGTGTGTGTGTGTGTATAAAATAATGCAATAAATAAAATAAATCATGATTTAGTTCATATGACGTTTTTAAGTAAATGTCTTTTAAATCAAAATTTCCAAGTAGGGTCCCACTGCTCCCTCCAGTGGAAATACAGACTGACACAGGACTGCTGAGTCAGATCTTCATTTTCTAACCTAGAATTTAATTGAACTGAGTACTGGAATAAGCTTAAAGGCCATAACGTATCCTTTTGTAACACTCACACACTTCAAAAGGCTGATCTCTCTAAGGCCTCCTCCATGGCACACAAATATTTTCTGTAAATGGCTGAACTACACCTGTTAGCACCAATTAAACCCTTTATTAAGACAGGCAGCTTGGATGGGACTAGAGATGGCCATAAGGGACAGGTCCTGGGCTGGAACACATGACTCCTTTCTGTAAGTCAAGATAAGTATATTAAAGGTAAATATAGATTGTTCAACCAAAGAACAAAGCCAATATCAGATCAGCATCATGGAAGCAAAATAATGACACTTTTATCCTGCATTTTGACATATGTTGAAAAATCAGGAGACTATATGCCCATTTAATTTTCAGTCATTCCCTCATGTGTGGCTCATTTTTCTTTTTTTCAGCATTTTAAAAATTATTTTATTTATGCATATTTTAGTTATTATCCCCCTTCTCTGTTCCCCTCCCACAGTTCCTCATCCCATTCCTCCTCCTCCTTGCCTCTGAGACGGTGCTCCCTCCACCAAACCTCCCCCTTCCCTGGGACCTCAAGTCTCTCTAGGATTAAGCCCATCTTCTGCCACTAACAGTTACATTTACTAAAGTGGAGTGGTGACCAAGATCAAGCCCCATCTGGCTAGTGCTCATCCAACCTGAGATGAATGTCAGTGAGAAGCCACTGGCACAAGTTCCTTATAGAGGAGATTATCAAAGGCTCAGAAAGGACCTCAGAGGGAAGGACATTCGTGGGGAGAAGATGGAGGTTCCCAGGTGACTGTGAGAAAGCAAGAGAAGTAGGAAGCACTTGAGGGTTTTAAGAACAAAATGATGACACCACAAACTGACCACAGTGGGGCAAGAAAGGAATCTGGATGACCAGACAAGAGGTGTGGATGCTATCCAGGCTTGAGATACTAAATCTAAGACAAGATGGATGAGGGTCAGGCAGGTGAGAGTCAGGTTGGGGCATTTGCTTCACAAGGAGAGCAAACAATCATAAGTCTATTCCAAGGATGATTATGAGGAATAAAAAATACAGAGGTCTCTGGGCTGGGTAGTTGGGAAGTACCTAACTGAAATGAGAGGGAACTCCGAAAGGGTGGGAGTTACCAACAGTACTTGTTAGGCGTCTCAATACTCCCAGATACGGTATAGTATCTGTTGTGTGATATATAATTTTATCTGAAACTTAAAGAACTGAAAAGATTGAAACTAGGTTTTCTGGGCTGAGAAGAAATACCACACATACACACAAACACCCAACACATACACATAAGGAACTGTCAGTAAGGTAATAGAATTGGTAACTGACATACTCAAAAGGACTTAGTGATTGGTGGAAGCCAGGAGAACCTGTTAGGGCCAGGCATTGGAGGACCTTCAACTCTATGACACTGAGCTTCCAAATGTTCTAGAAAAAAGGAGGGCACCCAAGCAGTGTTGACTTCAAGGTCGTTACTGAGATGGCCGTACAAGCAGAAGGCAGGGCAGGGGTCTCCATGAACTTGAAAATTTTGTAATGACTCAAGAGAGACTTCACTGAGGCTCCAGAAGGAGCAGGTGCCTCCATGGTGGAAAAGAACTACAAATGTGGCATTACAAAGTAAGACTCTAGAGATACCGCCCTCCGTGCACAGCCAGCAAAAGCCCTTCATGATTCCAAAACCTTACACTCATTAGAACCACAACCAGGATTTTACCCAACAGCACAGTGCAAGTTAAAGGTATTGTGAGTCAAAATGCTATAATTTACCAACCTAGTGAACATAATAGCTCAGCCCAGCCTTTCTTAAACACGCTCAGAACATTAGTAGTAAATATAGTTCGGCAGCATTATCTAACCCGAAGCCTGGTTTATAACACAGCATTGTATGTCTTCTAATGAAAAGTTCAAAATGCAAAATGTGTTTCCTTACTGAATGACCAAGCAGAACCATGAACTGTGTATGGCTTAGAATAGATTAGTTTCTGTAATATGCCACAGACACAGGGAGCAGGGTGTGTGTTAGAATTTGAAATCAGAACTAATCTGACCAAATATCCATCTGTCCTTTTTCTTTACCATGTGGGAGCTTGTTTTAGTTAGGGTTTCTATTGCTCAATAAAACATCGTAGCCAAAAGCAACTTAGGGAGAGAAGGGTTTCTTTTGTCTTGGACTTGCAGATAACAGTCCATCATGTTGAGAAATCAGGGAAGAAACTCAAATAGTGCAGGAAGCTGGAGGCGAGAGCTAAAGCAAAGGCCACAGAGAAGTGATGCTTGCTAGATTATTTCTCCAGGCTTGCTCAGACTGCCTTCTTATAGCATCCAGGACCACTAGCCCAGAAATGGCACCAACCACAGTGAGCTAAGCCCCCATACATCAATCAGTAGTCAAGAAAATATACAGAGGCCAATCTGGTGGAGGGACTTTCTCAATTAAAGGTTTCCTCTTCCAAAATGACTCCAGCTTGTGTCAAGTGGACATAGAATCAGCTAACACAGACCATGTGGGGAATTTTAAACAATACCAAAGATAAAATACTCTTCCATGAAATATATCACCTTTGCTCTAAATTCTAAACAACTGTGGCTATAGTTGTGTGCATTCTTTGTTACTTATACCTTAATAAATAACATGACTCTTGTGGAAGTTAACCTGAAGGAGCTGCAGTTGTACCTTCTCCCACCATCACACAGAGCACGGTTAAATGCTGTAGCTTGAGAGGAAGTTCACAAAGCAGAAAACCTCTGCAGTTTCCCTTCCTACCAGCAAAGATCCTTACTGGGACTAGACATGCATAGTTTAAACAAAAGATCCAAGAGTAAACAAGCAGGGAAGGGAGGGGGGATGGAAAGAAGGAAGGGCAGAGGGAGGGAGAGAACAAGAGAGGGAAGGAAGAAGGGGAGTACAGAAGGAGGGAGAGAGAGGAGTATGGTTGTTTGGATCACAGTCAGGCTATTGCTGTGGGCAGCTAGGGTTCTATTGTGCCTGAGACTCCCATATTTCATAGCTGCCCCTTCTGAGGTGCAAGGAGGTAGATATTTATCATCCATCTCTGACATGACTATCCTTTATTAGAAATGTATATGAACATGTTCGTACCTTCCTAAAGTATAGTGTAATGAATAATAATAAAAAATTCACACTGTGTGTCAGTTTGGTTGACTGAAATTTCCCATATACTCCTGAAAACATGGGTTCTTCTTCCAGTGTTAACTACTGAACTACATGGGAAAACATGAGTTCTTCTTCCAGTGTTAACTACTGAACTACAGTATTAACTCTTAGCTCACACATTACATACAGATAGCAAATATCTATCTATCTATCTATCTATCTATCTATCTATCTATCTATCTATCTATCTATCTATCTATCTATCTATCTATCTAATCTTAGGGAATGGCTACATAGGGTTAGAGATGCACAGCAGACTTTAAGCCACAGGCTCAGACTCCAGCTTCAGAAGGGAGGTAAGGGACCATGGGGGATGTAGAGACCAAGGGCAGGGTCACATCCCGACAGTTGAATGGGGAAACACATGCGTGAGGATCTAAACAGGCTGTGCCAATCTTGGGGCTAGTTGAGCTGGAGCCCTTGGGGACAGCAGGGAGTTCTGTGTCTGTAGGCTTCTTGATAGACACACTGGAAGGTGGTATCATATAGCAGTGTTAGAACCCCGCCTCTTTATGGTTCAGGTAAGGGTGCTATACCCTTTCCTCAGTTTGGTGTGTTTTGTACATTCTCTGGCCTGGCTCCCTTCAGGATTTTGATACGCACACATGCTCATAAGGTTCCTACTTACTTTGACAAATTTATATGGTTGTAGCTTTTTTTTTTCTTTTTTAGGAATAAGTTATCAATCAGTCTGTGTCTCATGGGTTGTTTTAGACAGATGCTATTGTTTATGCATCCAATAAGGAACAGGGCCATCCTGCCTGAGGTTTCATTCAGAATGAAGTCAAGGCTGTTTGTAAGATTAAGTTCCTCGAGACAGGGCACAGCCTTAAACCCACTGTGTTATATAATACATATAGCAGACTAGGACCATAGCATTCTATCCAGAATTAACTGGGAACTGCTTAGGCAAGCATAAATAAGGCTTTCTACTTAGCCTCATGTAAATTGAAACAAACAATCAAAGAAACAAAACTATGACTAAAAAAAAACCACAGGTAGAGAATTTGAAGAATTACATCAAAGTCTATAGAAATGTGTCTATCCAGAGCTAAATGATAGCATCTTGTAGAGTTTGAGTTGGAACTGACTATAGCATTTACCACACAGACATAAGTCTGCATAATAAAAATGGCTATAGATTTTTATTACTTCTCTCATAATGGTATCAAATCTAATTCTTCTCTCTTAATCCAGGATGACCTTACTGACAATTTTGACAGTAGAATTTGGTGAAGCTGATATCCTGAGACTTAAGGTATAGTCATAAAAAGCCTTGTAGCATCTTTCATCCATTCTGTCAGAGAGCTTGCTCTCAAAAGCCCAAACCTTGTGGAAGAAACCCAACTTCTCAAAGGATGCTGGGTGGCTATTTGATACCAGAGCCTAGGCCAGGCTCCATCATCTAATCACCCCAGTGAAGATGCCAGATGCTTTGATGATGCCATATTGAGCCCTCCAGGTCAGTTCTCTGACTAGATGAATACTAGCTGTGATTTCAGCCAGCAACACACACCCTTGACACCTGGTTGGTCAATCAGGCCTGGACTCCTAACCTGAGAATACAGAAGACACTGAAAGTTTGATTTAAGACACCAAGATAAATTGATTCTTACATAGTGGTAGAAAACATCGGAATTAAATCTGGTGGGATGCTGGGCTCCACCATGTGGGATTTCTGAACAGCATTTGACTTATCCAGAGTCAACCAACTTCAGAAAGCTTCCTTTCCAGCCCCAGTTCCATTATTTCTTACATAAGAATAAGAACGGGTTAGAATAATTTACCTTGCTTCTGAAAAGTATCCATTACCCTAAACTCTGTCATTGAGCCCTCCTTTAGAAAAGTGATGTTTGCGTGGTGTTGCATTCCATTAATCCCAGTACTTGGGAGGCAGAGGCAGGCGGATTTCTGAGTTCGAGGCCAGCCTGCTCTACAAAGTGAGTTCTAGGACAGTCAGGGCTATACAGAGAAACCCTGTCTCAGAAAAAAAAAAACAAAAAAGAAAAGTGATGTTTGTAGGGTTTGGGTTTTTTGGGTTTTTTTCCCCATGTTACAAAGCTTCTGGGCTGGGTTTATATACTTAACAGACTGGACTCTGAGAAATCGTTTCCTACTTCCCTTCTGTGACTCATTTAATTAAAAACTAAGAGGTACCCAGAAAGACACTGCCTGTCTCACAGCCGCTCTTCCTGCTGGTTGCTTCCTGACTTGACTCATTTGCCTTAACATACAAATACAACAGAACATTGTGTTAGTCAGTGCCTGTGTACTTGAACCTAAGCTAAATAAATAGATAGATAGATAGATAGATAGATAGATAGATAGATAGATAGATAGACCCTCCCTTCCTCAACCATTTAACAGGAATATAGAGATTTATTTTTCACTTTCTCAGGCTGTCGGTATTTTTGATTTCTAAACAAAGTCCATCCTTGGAAATAGTTCTTTTCCAGCTTATTTTCACCTTCTTGCTGTAATCTGAAATTGAAGAAACATAAACAATAGCAACAAGAACAAATCAAGAGTGATTGGCTGTTAGAAGGAGATTCATTTCTATCTAAACTCTGTATGGAGAATGTTGTTCTACCCATAGGGCAGAGCTGAGTTTTCAGAAGTTGTTTTTTTTTTTTTTTTTTGTCGTTGTTTTATTTAGTTTTTGTTTGGTTGGTTTTTTAATTATTTTACTTATTTACTTTCCAGTTGTTGTCCCACCCCTCCCAAACCCTCCTCCCCTAGTTCTTCATCCCTTTGCTCCTCTCCTAGTTCTTCATCCCATTCCTCCTCCCCTAGTTCTTCATCCCATTCCTCCNCCCCTAGTTCTTCATCCCATTCCTCCNCCCCTAGTTCTTCATCCCATTCCTCCTCNCCTAGTTCTTCATCCCATTCCTCCTCCCCCTTGCCTCTGAGGGGGCACTCTTCCTACCACCAGGTTCCCCTCTTCCCTGAGGCCTCCAGTCTCTGAAGGATTAAGTGCATCTTCTCCCACTGAGTCCAGACCAATCAGAGAACAGCTATGTATGTGCCAGGGGCCTCGACTGGCCAGGGTGTGCTCCTGAAAGGTAGCTCAGTCTCTGGGAGCTTCCTGTAGTCTGGCTTAATCTTCCTATGGGGTCACTCTCCTCTTAAGCATCTTCAATTCTTCCCCTAATTCAACCATAAGGGTCCCCGACTTCAGTCCAATAGTTGGGTGAAAGTATCTGTGTCTGCCTCAGTCTGCAGCTGGTAGGGTCACTCAAAGGACTGCCATCCCAGGATCTCCTCTGTAAGCACACCATAGCATCAGTAATAGTGTCAGGCCCTGGTGCCCCCGCCCCATCCCATGAGATAGATTCCAAGTTGAGCCGCTCATTGAACTACCTTTCTTTTCATCTCTTCTCAGTTTTTGTCCCTGCAGATTTTTTAGACAGGAACAATTCTGGGTCAGGAATTTTGACTGTGAGTTAGTAACCGTGTCCCTCCACTTGAGGCCCTGTCTGTCCACTGGAGGTGGACTCTTTGAGTTCCCTCTCCCCAGTGTTGGGCATTTTGGCTAAGGTCACCCCCATTGAGTCCTGAGAGTCTCTCACCTCCGGGTCTCTGGTACTTTCTAGAGGGTTCTCCTACCTCCCACCCCTCGAGACTGCTTATTTCCATTCATTCTCCCAACCCTCTGGGCTTCTCTCCTGTGCCCCCCATACCTGATCCTGTTACCCTTTTGCCCTCCTGCTCCCCTCACTCACACAGGTTCCTCCTTCCCTCTGCTTCCTGTAATTATTTTCTTGTCCCCTCTAAGTGGGATTTGGGCCTTTCTGCTTGTTACACTCTTTACAGTCTGAGTTGTATCCTAGGTATTTTGTACTTTTTGGCTAATAATCACTTATCAGTGAGTTCATATCATGCATGTCCTTTTGGGTCTGAGTTAACTCATTCAGGATGATTTTTTCTAGTTCCATCCATTTGCCTGCAAAATACATGATGTCCTCATTTTTAATAGCTGAATGGTATTCTATTGTGTAAACTAACCACATTTTCTGTATCCATTCTTTGGTTGAGGGACATCTGGGTTGTTTACAGATTCTGGCTATTACAAATAAGGCTGCTGTGAACATAATGGAGCATGTGTCCTTGTAGCATGATGGGGCATTTTTGGGGTATATGTCCAACAGTGGTTTAGCTGGGTTTCCAGGTTGAACTATTTCCACTTTTCTGAGGATTGTTTCCAGAGTGGTTGTACCAGTTTGCAATCCCTCCAGAAGTTTTAAGAACAGCCAATTAACACATGACTGACAAATCACAGATCTCCAGCTAGTATTTGGGATTTTGTCACTACTCTTTGATATGTACCAAACCAGTGACAAAAATACTGAGTATTAAGATTTAAGGGGGTGTGTATGTTTGTGTGTGTGTGTGTGTGTGTGTGTGTGTGTGTGTGTGTTTCACTAGCCTATGAGTAATGATTTTCACAATGATTTTCAGATGAAGCTCAAAACACATCTCTGTGTCTTTTCTGGATGGTTAGATAGATGCATAGGAGAGAATTCTGCCAACATGCATCCCAATGGTAACATTTATTATAATGTGTGGTCAATCTATTCTGCTCCCATGTCTGCCCCCTTAGGCTTTTAGAAGCATCTAATCAATTTGTTGCTACCTTAAGTATTCTGTCAGAAGCACATGACCTTTGGAAGTTAGGAATGTGAAGGTAGAAATCCATCAATAAGCCTTTATTCTTTAGGGTCTCAGCTGCTGGAAAAGACACAGGTCAGAGCTCAGTATCCTAGAAAGGGTATCATTTATACCTCTCCATCATGAAAATCACAACTTCTGGAACTCCAGGGAAATACTGATCTATGTTCACTCAGTCTTATGGTTAAATATTGTCACATGCTCTACACTAGACTTTCAATAATCATCTATTCCCTTTTTATATTCAGGGCCATCTCCCCGAGCTTCTAAATGTGGGCACTCTTCTTGCCTTGCCTCTCTAAGTTATTCTTCTAAATGCTTTCTCTCATCTAATCCACAATGTTCTACATGGTCTCAAATGTTCCTCATATGGGCCTTTTCACTCAATTTCACTCTTGAATTTTATTCAAGTACTTTTCTTAGTTTACTCAGGTTACCATAACTGAGTACTATAAGCTGGTAGCTGACAGACAACAGAAATTTATTGCTCATAGCTCTGAATCATATTAAAGATCACATTGGTGATAGATTTGATCTCAGAATAATCCATTTCCTAGTTCACAGAAGGTACCAGTTTGTGTGCTATTATATGGTTAAACCAGTGAACCTTCTTTCACAAGGGCTCTAGCACCATTTATGAGTGCTTCATCCTTATGACCAAAGCATTTCCCAAAGGCTTCTCCTTCCAATAATGCCACCTCAGAAGTTAAGGTTTCTACAAGATGGTAGGAGAATGGTCAAGCCCAATCACTAAGTCTAATGCAGCTGTCCTAGGGTCGACTTAACAGATTCACTGGGAACAGGACAGATTATTTCCTGCTTGAAGTGAGGGTGAAAATCAAAAGAAAATGATTGCACAGGAGAAAACAGAATATTGACAGTGACATTTCATAAGGCAGGCAAAGAAAGCAGATGGTGCCCAGGAGCAGAGAACCACGGGTTTAAATGATGTTAACCTGGTAGAAGTTTCAGGAACCTGTGAATGTAAAAAGGGAAGTTCTGGGGCATGGTGGGATATATACCTAAAGAGGAGAGCGGAAACAGAACATTAGGGACAGAGCCCAGAGCTCCTCCTCTAGGCAGTCCAGACCCACCATGTGTTTTTTAGCAAGAAGGCAGTATTGAGCTTGAATAAGCAAAGGTTCAGTAAGGAAAAGCATCAGTCAGAGAAAATGGAACATGAAGGGGAGGCTTCTTTGTTGTTGTTGTTAGTTTATTATTTACTCACTTTACATCCTGATTACAGCCCCTTCACTCCTCTCCTCTCCTCTCCTCTCAGTCCCAACCTTAAAAATCCCTCCTTAGATTATCCCCTTCCACACTCCTCAGAGAAAGGAATCTTCCCCCCTTGGATACCACCTCATTGTGGGACACCCAGTCCCAGCAGGACTAAGAAAATCCTCTCTCATTGAGGCACAAACAGACAGTCCAGCTAGGGGAAGGGAATCCAATGGCAGGTAACAGAGTCATAAACAGACCCCCACTCAAATTGTTAGGGGACCCACATGAAGACCAAACTGCACATCTGATATAAACATGTAGGGGGCCTAGGTCCAGCTCCTGCATGTTTTCTAGTTGGTGATTCATTTTCTGTGAACCCCGTGTGCCCAGACTTTGTAAGTCTTCTTGACCCCTCCAGCTTACTCAACCCCTACCCCCCACTCTTCTATAAGACTACCAGAGCTCTACCTGATATTTGGTGGTGGGTCTCTGCATCCATTTCCATCCACTGCTGGATGAGGCCTCTCTGGAGGCATAACAGAATCTTGTTAATAGTGTCAGCAGCTTCTAACTGTTGAGCTTAGGTGGCTGGGGTTGCAGCAACACCACTACTAAAGACATCCTAGGAAGGTATCTGCAGAGGCTGTTTCACCTTCTTGCTTTTCCTTCCCTTGGGAAGAAAGTTGTCATGTATATCTTAATATAGACTATAGCAGAGAAATCTTAAAATAGAGTCTCAGCGGTGCCCTCGCACACATAGTTATAAAATTATAGCATTGCATAACCTTCTAAAATTTCAAATCTTGCTCCTAAGTACAGGATCTAGTTCTGGATCCTAGAGCATGATCCAATCTCTGGGTCTCATTCAGATGAGATCTGGATCTGACCCACTGATCTCCTATATTTCTTCGTCTCTTATGAGTTCATGCCTGGGTTTGACCAATCAGTCTGGTCCACCCTAACTGATTCCAACCTTGAATTTGTAGAAGCAATTTCTCTTTTGTTAACTCCGAGTTTCAGTCTTCTGGCAGTTTGCCTGCCAACCAGTTAGTCAAATTTCCCTCAGGTATTTGTTTGTTTGTTTGGTTGGTTGGTTGGCTGTTTTGTTAGGAAACCTGCAAACGTTCTCCAATAATTAATAAATTCTTTATGAAAGTTATTAAAATTAAAGACAGCACATGACTTTTCTAGCTATGTAGTAAGGAATAGCAGAAAAAAACAAAAACAAAAACAAACAAACAAAAAAAAACAAACCATGACTGTTTTTCAGTTACTACAGTAAGGGGTGCTGACACAAAGTGATTTTGAAATCCCAGGGGCTCTCCAAGAAGCAGCATGACAGGTTTCACTCAGTAAACAGATGGAAAGCTTGTTAGGCCTGTAGAGATCCTACTGGACTGGTAATGACCTCTGGAAGCATCCTTGCCATCATCAGGAGCAATTCTCCTCAGGGCCTTTGCTATCCAATAAGGATTTGACTTTGGATATGAATCCTCCAGTCTCCAATGCATCCTGTGCCAGCCACTATCCAACTTTCCCATGGAAGATACACAAGCATCACTGCATTGTTAGGTGAGGCAGAACAGAGTGGATACAGCCCTGCACAGACAGTAAACACAAGACATATGGTTGTTATAAGCATAACACGGCACACGGTGAAACAGGAGAAAGAGCATATGTCAAGGTAACAGTAAACGTGTACTACAGTGAATGAATATAAAGTGAATGCTTAAGCCAAATTTGTCATCATAAGGGATACATGCTAGACATGATTGTATGCGCTGTGCTTTTGTATAAGTGGACCCCTTGCTACATTCAGATCCCCACCACAAAGTATGTGAGTAGTGTGTCTTTGACGTCACAGGAATAGTAGATTAAAAAAAAAATCCAGTATAATCTTATGAGGCCACTGTTAAATATGGGATTACATATTTAGCCAACCCATTGTTGTGAAAAGCATGGCTATACTCAAATCTGGAATTTTGTTAAGGCCTTCATGGGCCAGGTCCCACAAGTCTCATCTTTCACCATGTTGAGGTCAGTCGAATGTTGCATGGGCTGCACTGTTTGTCACAGGATGCAGAATAAATTCAGGTGACTTGGCCAGGCACATTCCCAAAAGTATAGGATTCAATAGGATGGGATCCTTATGACAGAGAGCCTGTGGCCTGTCATGACACAATGATACAAATATCTCACACACATTGTAGGAAACAAACAGGAAAACAGAATTAATAAAGATCAATATTTTTAAAATCAGTACCAAGATACATGACATAAAATGTTTCATAAAACATCTTAACATGCAACTTCTATAATCTAATAATGTTAGTATCAAATATCAGGAAATTCGATGAACTCAAACATTTTCACTTAGTTGAGACCTTTTTTTGGATTCTTAAGCTTTTTTTTAATAGACTTTATGTCTAGACAGGCAAGAAAGGCACTTAGGGACTAGTGCTTCTATTCTGATTTCTCTGTAATCTAGTTAACAGGAAGTATATGTTTTAGACACAACAGGCTGATGGCATTGTGATCACAAATAAAGGACCCTAAACACAACTACCTGGCTAGTGGCATCTTCAATAACCCACTAAGGGATCTACTAATACTTTGGGAAATTATTAAAGTGTAGAGTATATTTATTTATCATTATCTATAATAGTATGAATACAAAATGACCCAAATTTCATAAAAAAGTATGCACAATGCATCCTATGATGTCGTGTTGCTGATTAATGCACATCACCATCATCTATGGAAAGGAGGCTGTGACACAAGGCTAACTGAAGAGGTAGGGTGTAAGACAGGCAGGCAGATGAGTGCTGCTTCCACTAAACACACATTCTCCATATACAGTGCACATTAGGACTACACAGCAGAAGCAAAGCAATGTGAAAATAATAGGTACTTGGTAGGTAGATGATAGATAGATAGATAGATAGATAGATAGATAGATAGATAGATTCTTCCTTAGTTCTTTTGTGTTTCCATACTGTCTACATTATTCATATACCTGAAGAAGAGAAAAGCTAACCAAAACCACAGGTGCTCACAGCTATCTCCAGGGCTTGGAGCTGTGATTGGAGACAGCCAAGGGCATTTAGAGCTGGGGACTTAGAAATTGCATGCCTTGTGTAGTTGAAGGAAGGATTCGCTGGGAAGCTAGACACCAATGCTGGCAAAGCATCCTCTCCTTATTTTGCAAAACTTGCTTAATGGAAACAAAAACTAGCTAAGGAAACTACAATGCCAAAAATCCTCACAGAACAGTACCAACAAAAGGACCGAAATAGGCAAACAAATAAATTTTAAAAAATATGTATTTGTTGAACTTGATTGCATTTTCTATGAAATTTTCCCAGAGCACACACGGTCCCTGCGTGGCACCCTTCTGGCTGGCTGCATCCTGCATGGCAGATGGCCAGCCTCCTCATTATTTTCTGATATGTTTCTCAGACTAGCAGAACAGTCAATTCAAAGCCAGCAGCTGCTAATGTCCTTCCAGCCTAGCAAATTATCTAAAAAAAACAGGGCAGAAGGAACTCTGCCTGGTGCTTTGCATCTTTTCTGCAAGGATGGGGCTGCTGGAGCTGCTGTTTCCATAGTGCAAGGTTAGGGCACTCCAGGAAGCAGTGGTCTTATTATTGTCAGGTCCTGCCTGAGGCTGATGCTTTTCTTGCATCATCTACAGACTGGCTCTCATTTTTTATTTCTATTCCAAGGTGAAAGACTCATCTCTACCACTGAGTGAAGTCATGCCCAGATCTTCCGTTGTCCGCACAGACAGGTACCACGGACGGGTCATTTTTCCATTTTAAATCTGCTTGAGTAAAGAAGCCATTACCACTTCAGGTTTCTTCATATCAAAAAGAAGAACTGACTGTTCCAAAGTAATTCCTTGTTTGGCATTATATTTGCATTCTAGCAAAAGGAGGTTGCCTTTCTAGAAAAGGCCACTGCCATGAAGAAGCTACTGTGGTGGCTTGTCCTTAGAATGATGGAGATGGTGATGATGGAGTGGGGGTTGTGGTAGACTGACGGTTATTACCAAACCGGTCTAGCCCCTATGCAAACCTCAGAATGCTTTTCATGTTGTTCACATGGTGGCAGAGACCCCTCCACATTATGAATATTTTAGATTTTAAACTGGTAGAAGATCTTTTAATACTTTCTTCACTCTCTGTGACCAGGTGCTCTGACTTAGTATTCATAACCAAGTTTGGAAAATAGTTTGCTTAGGAAGAGTTCCAAGTTAGCCAACTGTTAGAACCAAGCTGGGAAGTGGGAGCCATTCATCTGCCAGTGAAACAGATAGATGATGGTTCTCAGCTGGGGAATGCCTGTCAATCAACACTTAACCTCTGATGATGGGAACTTCATTTCCTTTTATGGTCTGCTGGGCCTTTGCTCAGCATTGACTGAGGACGTGCTCTTTTCCCTGTTTCGCATGATTATCCTTATTACACGAATGTTAGAAAACCAGATGAGTAAAAAGAAAAGAAAAGTTTTCTTTTTCCATGTCCCCTCTTAGGCTGTCGACTGTGTCAAGAACAAGCTATTCATTCCCGGTCTCAGGCTGTCAGAAAGTCATTGATGTGAACCGTGAACGAGAACTCTGTACATTCTGTGAGAGATGCGTGACCACAGAAGTAACTGCTGATGCTCGGGTGAAGAGTAGAAGGGTCACGTGGACTGAATCGGTGTTGGGAATTACAAGCAAGGTTTACCAATGAAGCAAACTGTCTTGACGCTTGGCAGAGTGCTTGCTATTGAGTAAGGGGCTCTTGTTATGACTCTTGTTATAGACCAAGGAGAAGAAGAAAGGAATCGCAAGTCTGTTTGGGATGCATTGTGGATGGCAGCTTGAGTGTTCTCAACCTGATTATTAAAAGAGAGAGAGAGAGAGAGAGAGAGAGAGAGAGAGAGAGAGAGAGAGAGAGAGAGAGAGAGAGAGA
>NC_034592.1:125747163-125768200 GCF_900095145.1 Mus pahari | reverse complement strand
AGAGAAGAAAGAAAAGAAAAGAAAAGAAAAGAAAAGAAAAGAAAAGAAAAGAAAAGAAAAGAAAAGAAAAGAAAAGAAAAGAAAAGAAAAGAGAAAGGAAAAAAATGTTTCTAGACTACAGATACTGCTATGCTTTGGTGGCTGGGGCTCAATGAGCAACCGAATCTGAAAGCTGTTCAATCTGTTTACAGATGATGCCCATCAACAAGTCAGAAAACCCTTGAGCAATGAGGGTAAGAAGCCCAGGATCATAGCCCCCAAGACTCCCTGTGTCCTACCATACAAACATCACCTGTTGCTCTGAAGAAAGAGTGCACTAAGAAAACCAGGAGGAGGCTGTGGGATACATTAAACTTTTGGGTGAGAGAATGACAGAAGCCAGAGGAAAACTCAAAGGACAAACTGTCAAGAAATGAAGTGGGTCCTTTCTGAGAGCTTCCGAGTCTGAGTCTAGTCACATAGGTCTCTAAGAGGAACAACTACATGATCAGACATTGGAAAAAAATAAAATGCACTGTTGCTGTCTTAAATCTGGTCTTATCAAATGTTTTATTATCCATATCCATACTTTTTCCCTTTTTAAAGAAATAATATCACTCTAAAGACTTCTGCACAGAAAGACAATATACATGCTTGATATGTTGTGAAAAAACAGCTACTTCTTTTTTTTTTTTTTTGAAAAAAAAATGTTTTGTCTGTCTCTTGTAATAAGTAATTTCCATTTATTAGCTCAAGATATCTTCTAAGTAACAAAATAATTAACTTGCTTGTTTCCCCCCATCTCATGACCAGTTTTAAGATACGGTACAGAAAGGATTTCAAGGTTGCTATTTAGGACTTCTGGTACGAGATTCTAAGTAAAGCACTGCACCGCTGGGCGGCTGGTTAGGTTAAGCACTTAGGCCTATACATGGATTTTGGAATGTGCATAAATTTGAATATTCCTTGTTTCTTAAAGGCAGTTCTAATTACATAGACTAGGCTTGCCTTAGATTTATGATGCTCTCACCTTCCTGAGTGCTGTGATCACCAATGCGTTCTAGTATATTGTTTTTCCAATTTCTTTTTAATAATTAGTCTAGCATTCTACAAGAAAAAAGTCTTATTTTACTTTTATTAATTAATGGCACAGGAATTCTTCAATTTCTATATATTTATATTATAAAAGTGGCTTCCCATTTGTAGAGAAGATTAATGAACATCACAGGATGAGGTTCTAAAAACTTTCTCAGCTAAAATCATTTGTATGTTGAAAGCCAAAGGTTTATAGTGGAGAAGACAACATCTGAAACATCACAAGAGCCTTGACTGATTCTATAAGGATATCCAAAACCTGCCAGAAACTACAGAGATAATAAAGTATTAAGATGTACTTCTTGACCTTGCCAAAAGTAAATGAGTGTATGCTAGTTTCAAACTATTAAAGGTATGCAAAGGAAGAATCTCCCATAGGAATAGGCAATACTCAGATCCCATTCAGTTGCTGTTAGAAACAGGAAGTGGAAAGTGTTCTGAAGACCAAAAAAATGTGGTCAATGGCTCCAGCACCAGCTAGGCCATGATCATCCCTACCTTTTGAGTGCAGTGGTGCCCCAGGCGTGTCCATTAATGCTTTGTTGCATGAGGTATGTGGCTTAGTTACTGCAGTTAGTCATTCCTGGGTCATACTTCAGGCTCCTGGTTGCCTATCTCCCAGCTCTGATGTTCCAAGTCCCATCCAGACTCACTTTGAACTTCCCTCCCGCGAGAGGCACACCAAAATCCAAGGATACCCAACTGTATCCTTCACAGTGGTATGCCAGGCAAGGAGTTATTAAGAGTGAGGTCCAAACAACTTATCCTGGAGGCATATACACCTTTAACAAGGGTAACAAATATTTTCCAGAATATGTCTTGCATTTTCCAGACAGTGAATTTCCACTGGAAGCAACAGCCGTTCCATGAAGCTGAGGATCACGGCAAGGCAAATCCAATTACATCAGCTCTACTGAATACCTTTGAAAAATCAACTCAATAAAAGTCCAGGGCCTTTGTTTCAATCATTGTAACAGGTATTTGTGGCTCACAGCACTTGGGTGGATGAATCATCCCACTTCTTTGTTTCTTTAAAACAAATTAAATTTTGATCTTGGTTTTCACTCAATAAGCCCAATATTCATCCTCATTCCCTGGTCCTGGTTAGACCATTTAATATGCAGAGATTTTTTTTTTTAAATGGCATAAGGAAAATAAAAAAAGGCACCTAGGGATTGTCCTGCATAAATGTTTTTCCGATAGCCAAAAGATGCACCTCCATGCCTACTCCTCAGCCTTCAAAGGCATCCATGGAGCCATCTCCTCTGCCTGTCAGTCCCACTGCCCAAGAAGAGTTTAAGGGGTAATGCCTTCTGTGTGGTCTAGATTACTGCCTTCCCACCATGGAGGTAAGAAGGCTATCTGTCTGAGAAAAATAAACTGATCTTATAAAAGCAGGGGGGTCTACTTGTTTCCTGTCCTTCATGAGAAGGCTTGATTGAACATGATGCAAAGAAAATGTGGCATGTGAAATGATTAAGGTGGAGAGAGACAAAAACCACAGCTCTCACCTCAAAGGGAGTAAGGCCATTTGTTATGTGTAGGATCGTAGCCAGGAACATGGCTTCAGCTTACCACAGATTCCATGTCCCCGCAAGGAAAGAGTTTCATAAAGATTTTACAGTAATGCAACAAAGAAATTCATAAATCAAGATGTTTTTCACATTTTTCTGTGGGTCCCTCTGGAGACTAGGTCATAACAAAGTAGAGAAACCTCTGTCATAGGCCACAGATGCTATTGTTATAATGCTTAGTTTGGGGTTGTTGGAAGCTGGAGTATAAAAGTTAGATCTGGTTCTATCTCCTAGCCTCACACTCTGAAAAATAAGATGCAGACCCAAAATATATTTACAAATACCTTGGCCATATAACTAGATTCTTTTCCGAGTAGATATAACTTAACATAGCCCATTTATTTTCATATATTCTGCCATGTGGCAGAATCTTCCATACCTGGCCCTATCCAGAATTCTTTCTGCTTCCTGGATGTCCCACCTCCTATTTCCTGCCTAAGCTGTAGGCCATAGGCTTTTTAATTGACAGGTAATGCATCCACACAATACAGAAGATATTCTCTCTACACTAGGGCTGTGTTCATACTTGCCAAAAGAATTTACCAAATAGTCATAAGAATATTAAGTCACACCCAGAAGTGATCTACTTGGGGGATAATTTGTCTCTGAACCTGAACCATCTGAACACTGAAATTCTGATCAGTGGCATTGTGTAGCATAGATTCAGCATTTCTTTTTCTGGGTACGACAGTTAACAGTACACTGTCTTAGACACCAGTGTGTCATCCAGCAAAGGACAATCAAGCCATAGGGCCTGAGTCCCTACCCTTTTTGCCCATTCTGCTCAGTCTTGTCTGTGTTGTCCTTTCTCCACTTCCTGATTGATGACTATCATATGCTTTGCCCCTGTTCCTCTGGCCCCACATGTTCACCAACAGCAATACAAGCTAGAAGCTGTTGATTCAAGGTCTTCTGGTTGATCTCATGGTTTTCGGCTTCTATGTAATGTGTGCCTGATAATCTCTTGCAGACGGAGAATAGCCTGGAGCCCTGCAGGACAGAGTTAAACTCCCAAGTCTCTGTGTGAATGTCCTGGTAGTTTCATATAACCTATGCACAGAGTTCCATATAGTTCTGTTTGGCTTCATTTGCTTTTGTTGTGGGAGACAGGGTCTCCTGTAGCCTAAGCTACTCCCGATGTAGACCAGACAGGCCTCAAACCCATCACCAGAATCTACTTGCATTATCATCCTGAGGACTGGGATTACAGATATGAATCACAATGCCAGACTCTACCAATATACTTTAAATTCCATCTAGATGATATAAAATACATACTCGTGGTAATTCCATAAAAATAATTGCTTTATTGTGGTATTTAAGGAATGATAACAAGAGGAAAAGCCGTACAAACTCAGTGTGGTCAGGACCTCACTTTTGTCTCACCTCAGCACCCTGGTCCTTCTGATCTCTATTGGAGGATTCAAGTGAGACACATAGCACATGGTGTATATGTTTATCACTGGTGGTATAGTGTAAGGTGGAGCACACTCAAAGGTGAGAGTAGCTAATAACCAAAGAGACCACTGCAGAGGAAAACACTGCCATTAGATGAGAGGGGACAAGGACCAAGGAAACCATTATTCCAGCCTACATTTTTATGTAGACAATTTCTTAAATTTTCTAGAACAGACAGCATTCTGGGGGGAGGGGGAGAATGCACTCCTGTCTGGGTGGTGAACTGAGCCTTTGGACCAACTCTTAGGAGTAAGGTCAGTGTCTTTGTTCTTTACCAGAAACCCTCCAGCTAGATACTAATCTTGAGATTTAGGGGTGCAATTTAGAATTGGTCTCCACCCAAGGCCATTTTGAAGGGAGTAATCAAAGTTCTGCATTTTACCAACTGCTGATTATAAGAGAGGGGACTATCCTCAATGACCTTCAAGTCACTTAGCCTTGGTATGACACTTTTTTTTTTTTCAAACAGTTTTGACCCCTGGTCAAACCAACCGAGCAGGGGCTAGAGACAGAAGTCTTGAGGAAAAGAAGATAAGCAAGCAAAAGCAGAATTTCCACGGAAGTTTTTCCAATAGTTGGGTCTGGTGATCTAGTGAGGTCTGATTCAGAGATGAAAAGCAGGCTGCATCACCAAAATATCTGTGGTTATGTCTTTCCTTTAACATTTTGCCTGTGAGATTGTGCCTCGTGAACATCCTGCTTCTCGGGTCTCTGTAGAGTGACTGCCTTCTTCTGTCTGTTACCACTGATGAAATCCCTGGGCCTTCTCTTTGTACCCAGCTGACCATAAAATTGTCCCAAACATCATCCTTCCATTCACCTATCTTTACCAGGGACAATTCTTCTGTAATTTATCTATCTCTGGGAGAGCAAATTTCTTGAGAGAAAACATTAGTTTATCAATTGGCTCTTTAAAAATCTTAATGACCCTTTGAGCAATTGAATTAAATGCAAATTTCTGTGATTCATGTTTAAATCTTATTCATTGTGTGTGCCTACACACAAAAGGCTCTATTTAACCTTTAGCATTATTTTGATACATCAAGACAAATTATTTTCAAGTTTGAGGATAACGATATTTTGCTTAATTAGTAGGAACATAAAAAATATGAGCGCATAAAACTTTTCACAAAGCTCAAAAAACTTAGGTTCAGGATTTAAAAGAAAGTAAATGGAATATACAAATGTAGCTTTTATGTAACGATGTCTTCCAGACCAAACTTGTTAAATAGTACTTAGAAAAAGTATTAAGTGGTATCTATTAAAATAGAGTGAAAATAAATCAGAAATATGCTTACATGACTTTTCGTGATGCTGATGGACCTAGTTTTGTACAAGCTTTGTGCACATAGCTAAAGACAGTAGCAGTAACTTAAAATGCAGGGGCGATGCCATGTCCAGAAGAACGTTTTGTTGCATATCTCTTCATCCTTGGTTCTTTCATTCTTTCTGAACCCTCTCCTAAAACATTGCCTGAGCCTTAGAGATGTCATAACTGTCCCAGGAGGGACCGAATAGGTGTGAAACTTCATGATCACTTGGTCTCAGCATTTTTCTTTTAACTGCCACCTGTTGCAGTAAGAAGTTTCTCAAATGAAGGCTAGATGTAGCACTAATTTACTGATATGCAATATGTAAAGCCATATTATAAAAATGAAAAATGAAATATGTAAAAATGTAAATAAAATGAATATAAATATGAAATAAAATATGAAATAAAAATGAAAAATGTAAATATAAGAAAACTTTTAAAGAGATTTTTGATAGTAGAAATTGTTCATGATAGCCAAAATTTTGTGAATAGCTTAAGATATTTAATGTCTTGTGTGGTGTGCATTTACACACGGTGTATACCAAAACACTGTCCAGTGTTTTGTGAACAGTAACCTCCTACGTAAGAACTTCCAAGGCCTCTGGGGGATTGTACAAAAATGATGCCTCAGATAGGACTGCTGGACATAAATCCCCTTAGTCACCAGCATGAAGGAAACGTCATCGTGATCAATCAAAAAAAGGAAATTAATTCACCACAGTGCCCAAGCTTTTAATCATCTGCATCTCAAATTCTATTTATTCATTTTAAATGATCTCCCTGATCCATCGTCATCTCCACGGCTCTGCCAGGAACCAGGAAGACGAACAAACCCACTGTTCTCTGCCTTATTGCTCTGCTGAAACACAGGCGAGCGATGGAATGCCTGAGGAAGCCCACTTCAGAACCCACAACCCCAGACTTCAATTTGCTCAAAAGCATTCTCTTCTTCAAATTAGAATGCAGAAGGAAATGTCTTTTCAAATCATGGTAAATTGACAAGGCCAAGGCGGTGGTTTCATACTCTAAACGTATCCTTGTCTGGGTTCCTCTGCTGCTTGGTATTTTCCTCACATTCTCTCTAGCTCTCCGTTCTGCCCTCCGGGTGGATCCACGCACAGCAGCAGTGCCTGGAAATTCTTTCACAGAGACAGCCCATCCACAGCCCACCTGCTGTGAGTGGAAAGTGCAGGGGCAGCCCCTTGTGACTTGCCCTCTTCATCGGCATCTCTTGACTTCTGTTCACAGTCTGTTTCGGCATTTTATTATCTGGGCACAGAATTCTAAAATTAATTAAATTTCTGTCTTCCTCTTCAGTCAGCACATTGAGGCTCATCAATAATTGGTGTTCTCGTAGGAAACATCTGGTATCTCATGAATGTTTCTTCTTTAAAATTATCCCCAAAATAAAAAGAGAAACAAATATAGTTTCTGAAATGAGATGTGAGAGAGAGCAGGGTTGGAGGGGGCAAAGAAATGTTGTCAGATAATCAATGAAGTGGCCTTCTCTAACCAAAGCAAAGAGTAATGCAAAATATGCTCTACCAACCAAGCTGTTTCAGACAGGCTCCCCTGGCCACTAGGAACCTCTTGTCTGCAACTCAAACTGAGACAGAGCTAAGTTCTGGGCATGGAGGGTGGAGGGGGACATTGATAAACCTACTCACATGTGCCCCCCTGCAGCTGCAACAAATGTCACCTGTATGTGTTATAGAGCTAGTAAATTATTCATTCCTCTGTCGTCTTCCTCCTTCAAAGAAAGTGGAAGGGAAGGAGGAAACAGAATGTCATAGCTTAGATCTGTAATGTCTCCTAATAGTCCAGATGCTGGAGGTGTGGTCCAGAACATCATAGCTTAGATCTGTAATGTCCAATAGTCCAGATGCTAGAGATGTGGTCCAGATCATCATAACTTAGATCTGTAATGTCTCCTAAGAGTCCAGATGCTGAAGGTGTGGTCCAGAACATCATAGCTTAGATATGTGATGTCTCCCGATAATTCATGTGCTGAAGGCGTGGTCCCCTGTTTGGTGGAAAACTTAAGAGGTGGGGCCTAGTGGGAGGGTTTATATCATTGTATCTTTGAGAGTATGATTCTTCAGGAGGTACGGGGCTCTGATTTGTCCCTCCCTGGCTATGAGTTCTTGTCTTAGGGTTTTTACTGTTGTGAAGAGATTCATGACCACAGCAACTCTTATAAACGAAAGCATTTAACTGGGGCTGGTTTACAGTTCAGAGGTTTAGTTCATTCTCGTCATGGTGGGGAGCATGGTGGCACACAAGCAGACATGGTGCTGGAGAAGGAGCTACAACCAGGTCAGCAAGCAGCAGAAAGAGAATGAGACACTGGGCTTGACTTGGGCAACTGAGACTTCAAAATCTACCCCCAGTGACATATTTTCTTTAACAATACCACACCGATTCCAACAAGGCCACATCTCCTAATAGTGCCACTTCCTAAAGGCCTATGGGAGCTATTTTCACTCAAACCACCACAGTTGCTCTGCCATGCATGCTTACGATGATGTGCTGCCTTGCCAAAGCGACAGAGATATAGCCAGCAATGTACTGATGTCGCCAACGTAAACCTTTTCTCTTCATAAGCTGATCATAGTAGGTGTTTGTTATAGGAATGGAAAGCTGAAGAAAATGCCCCCTGGCACTCATGTTGCAATCCAGGCACCAGCTTGGGGTCAAACTTCAGTGTTATCTCTAATAACCTCCTGCATCATACCCATCTTCCCAATAACCCTTAGGGACAACTGTTTTGTTCTTGTGGTACCCATGCGGAAATGGGCTTCAGAGAGTCAAAGCATGCCAGGGGAAACTCAGACAATAAGGAGAAGGCTAAGGGTAGACTGTATATTAAATTGGTTTTCCTGAAGTAGAACTCTCTGAAGAAAGTGTTTGGGAGGAGGAGGAAGTTTTATTTAGAGGGTGATTCCAAGAAATGGAGAGAAGGCCACAAGAATGAAGAAAGGGAGGGGAGGAGATAGCACAAATGAAGGTGCCTGCCATGTGACATCAAGACTCTGGGATTTACCCACTGACAAACTTAGACAGACCCCCCTGGGGTCAAGGGATAGGTAATTGGACAGATTGTCATTTCCTGGCTCCATGCCCACAGCCTCCTCTGCACAGGATCACACACTGAAAGCTCCACCCAGCTCAGCCTGACTACATCACACTCTCCAGTCAAGACATGAACTTGCTGAGTTCAAATCAGAATGTCAGATGGTCAAACTGTGTATAACTGAGTTTGACCTCAAAGGAACCCTCGCCACCAACAGCAGCCACAGTACCTTAGGTCTTTCTAGAAATGCAACCTTTGACCTCATCTGACTCAGAAACTCTGAGGAGTGAAGCCCCTTGGCCCAGGTTTGAACCAGCCCTCCAGGAGACTTTAATGGACTAACAAAAATGGTATCGGGATCTCACATCAACAACAGGCAACCTGGGAACATGTTTGATGATCAAAGATATTTGTAATATGAAGGGAAAACGAAGAAAAATACAGAGGGAAGGAGCTCACTGGACTAATTAGAAAAATGTCATCGGCCTGAAAATGTAACCAGCAGATTAATACTGGTTAGGAGCACTGGCTGCTCTTACAGAGGACCTATGTCCAGTTCGCAGCATCCATGTTGGGCAGCTCCTAATCACCTGTAATTACTGCTTCAAGGAAAACTGATGCTTTTGGCCATGCATCTGATAATCTAAAAAAGAAAAGTAAATATTTAGGACTGTTGCCCCCTTGAGCTCATAGCCACTGTGGTTATCCTCCAAAGACCTTGCCAAGTTCAAACCACAAGGTAAACATTCTACCATGGAGGAGAAAGGGGCTCATGGCCCCAACTCGGGGGCTACTGACAGTTGATAGTTTCTGGGGGAGGGACAGTCAGTTTTCATTAAGGATGAAATGTGGCTCCTGGTAAGTTGACCACAGTCCAGAAGATAGCGCCACACCCGTGAATATTTGGGAAGCATAAATTGGGCTCAGTGAGTCATATTTTTAAAAGACAAAGAGAATATAAAGTTAGAAGAGGGTTGGAAAGTATGGGGTGCATATCAGGGGAGAGAGAGAGAGTGGGGCTAATAGGATTATAGGAATATATATATATATATATATATATATATATGAAAATTAAATTTTGAAAAGAAGGGTGTCACCTTTGGTGTATTTTGCTAGAACAGAAGTAATTCACTGAGGGCACCTTGCCCTGTCACGGCCACTGGGACTTCTGGACAGAGTAAAGAGGCATCTGTGGGTTGAGGAAGTGGCTTAGCTAATAAAATGCTTGCCACACAAACGCAAGAACCTGGATTCAGTACCTGCCACCACATAAAAGCTGGGCACAGCAGTGTGTATCTATAAGCTGGGCACAGCAGTGTGTATCTATAAGCTGGGCACAGCGGTGTGTATCTATAAGCTAGGCACAGCGGTGTGTATCTATGAGCTGGGCACAGCGGTGTGTATCTATAAGCTGGGCACAGCGGTGTGTATCTATAAGCTGGGCACAGCGGTGTCTATCTATAAGCCCAGCACTGGAGAGGTAGAGGCAGGAGCGTCTCTGGGGCCTGACACCCAGTTTAATTGAACCAGCAAGGCCCAGATTCAATGAGATACCCTGCCTCAAAAAATAAGGTAGAAAGACTGAGAAAGATTTCTGACATAGACTTCTGTCCCTCAAAGGAGTGCACATACGTGTCTGCTCATACACATACAGGTATACACACTCATACATATACACATACACAGAAGATCCATACGTGTATATAGAAATAAATTACTTCTTTGTCATCACTAAATTACTACTACAAGAAGGAAACTTCTTGTTTGGTTATAATTGTAGGTTGATACATCAAAGTAAAGACTGTGCCTGTGGCTTTTTGTACAGGTCACTTTGAAGTACATGCCAAATCTTCAATATGCTCAACATTACTTTAGTCTTCTCATTACATGTATTTATAAACATTTGTATCTATAAGAAAGACAGAGGAGAAAAAAATAGAAGGAAAAAAGGGAAGGGAGGGGAGGTGTAGGTTGGAAAATTAAAGCATGAAAGAGCTAAGCTGTCCCTTTACATTCAAGAGTTAGGGAGGGCCCAGGGTGGGGTGTCACAATGCAGGACTGTAATGCCAGCAATCTGGAGGCAGAGAGGTGAAGCTTGAGTTCAAGCCTAGTCCAGACAACATAGTGAAAGGGAGAGGGAGGGAACGGAGGGAGGGAAGGAAGGAGGGAGGGGAGGGAGAGAGGGTGAGTGTGAGAGAGGAAGAGGAGGAGGAGGCAGAGGAAATGGAGGAGGAATGTAAAGGAAAAAGATTCAGAGGAAAAAATGAGAGGAGGAGGTGGTGGCAGAGTAGAGAGGAATCAACTCAGAGAAAAGAGTTCATAGATAATCTGTTCACATTATCACATAATGGCTCAATAATGTGAACCATTATTGAACACATGCACAAATGAATTCACCTCCATCAGCAATTGTACACCATGCCTGCTCTGCCCCAGACAGGATGTGGAACAAAGGCAAGAAAGTGATAAAAATGACCCTGTTCCCAAACTCACTTCCAGTTCATCTAATACACAATCACAAGCCCTTTCTCCGCTCGCAAGCACGGCCAGTAATCATTCAACCAAAGGTGGGGCCCTAGGACACGAAGTGATTCCGTCGATCTGGCTATGATGACCTGGGCGGGGGTGGGGGAGGTGTGGGTGGGGCATATCAAGTTCCCTTCCAACGTGGCACGAACTGATGCTGCAGGGCTCCAAGAGGGAGGCTCTTTTCACCAAGACAGAGCGGGAGCCACTTTCCCTGCCCGGGGAACTGAACGCTGGGGGGCAGTAAGGTGTTAAGCTTGGAGAGGAGTAATGCACGTGACTAAAACAGCGAGTGTGCAGGACGTGGGAGTGCTCTCTCGGCAGAGTTGAAAAGGCTCCAGGCTAGTCTGACGTTCTGGGGACCACCCAGATTGGTTCCAACTTTTAAAAAATATGCACATTCCTTCCAAGAGGGAGAATCAATACAGACTCAGAAATCGTGAATGTTTCCAGTCCTCATATGCCAAATACTAGATAGTTATGCAAGAAAAAAAAATACCACCAGCTGTCAAATCCGTCACTCTTAAGTCCTTTATGCTCTCGTTTTCACTCAGAGCATCTGATTTTGTGGGAGGGGAAAAATGGTTTCAGAAAGCCTGCCTGGTGGTCTATTTACATGCAAATATAATTCTTTAGTCAGAGACCAGCCTGGGGTGCCCCCTAGAGTTTCCGTGAAATGTGTTTATTACCAAGTCAGTGGTTTCCTATGGAGGCTACGGAGAAGACTCACCTGGAGAGTCAGCACCTACTGCTCTGGACCTCGGTGTGCAGAAGAGCTCATTGGTGGCTCATGGGTGGTAACCCTCTCCTCATTCTTCCCCAAACGCTTTTACTATACGTAGGCTTTCGTATTCCCATATAATTTTATATACTTTTAAAATTACATTTAATTTGTGTGTTGCTGTGTGTGTGTGTGTGTGTGTGTGTGTGTGTGTGGTGTGATGTGTGTGTGGTGTGGTGTGTGTGTGTGTGTGTGATGTGGTGTGTGTGGGGTGTGGTATGTATGTGGGGTGGTGTTGTGTGTGTGTGTATGTTGTGTGGTGTGTGTATGGTGTGGTGTGTGTGTGGTATGTATGTGGGGTGGTGTGTGTGTGTGGTATGTGGTGTGGCATGTGTATGTGGTGTGGTGTGTGTGATGTGTGGTGTATGTGGTGTGTGTATGTGTGTGTGTGTGTGCGTGGTATGGTGTGTGTGGTATGGTGTGTGTGGGGTGTATGTGGTGTGGTATGGCGTGGTGTGTGTGGTATGCTGTGTATGTGGTGTGTGGTGTGGTGTGTGTGTAGTGTGTGCTATGTGTGTGGTATGCTGTGTATGTGATGTGTGGTGTGGTGTGTGTGTGTGTGTGTGTGGTGTGATGTGTGTGTGTGGTGTGATGTGTGTGTGGTGTGGTATGTGTGTGGTGTGTGGTGTGGTGTGGTGTGGTGTGTGTGTGTGATGTGGTATGTGTGAGGTGTGGTACACATGTGGAGTGGTGTTGTGTGTGTGTGTGTGTGTGGTGTGTGTGGTGTGTGGTGTGTATGTGGTATGGTCTGTGTGATGTATGGTGTATGTGTGGTGTGGTGTATATGGGATATGTGGTGTGGTGTGTGTGTGTGTGTGTGTGTGTGTGTGTGTGTGTGTGCGCGTGTGGTGTGGTGTGTGTGGTATGGTGTTGGGGGGTGTGTGGTGTGTATGTGGTGTGGTATGGCATGGTGTGTGTGGTGTGTGTTATGTGTGTATGTGGTATGTGGTGTGGTGTGTGGTGTGGTGTGTGTGTGTGTGTGTGTGTTGTGATGTGTGTGTTCAGAAGAAAACCTGCAGGAGTCTAAGATCAATTGGCTAGGCAAAAACTGCATTTATCCATTTATCCATGCTAGCCTCCTACATATGACTCTAGAAGCAGTTTAGTAACTTATTTTATAATAAAAAAAAAAATTCTGGGCTTTTGACTGTAAACCAGTTTGGGGGAGTATTAGCAAGTTAACATTATTGATTCTCTGATCCATAAAACAGTGCCTGTCTCCTCTGGTTTAGCCCTTCAGTTTCTTGCAGTAACACTTTGCATTTCTCAATGTCTAGACCTTGGAAAAACTAGACCCCTCACCCTCACCACACATACTGATAAATATGTTTTTAAAAGGCATAGCTTTGGAAAAACAGAGCAGCTTCTTAAACAAGCAGATATGCATCTAAACATGATTTAGCCACAGTCTCCTAGAGCAGTGGCTCTCAGCCTGTGGGTCAAGATGCCTTTGGCAAACTTCTATCTCCAAAAAATATTTAGATTATGATTCATAGCAAAGTTACAGTTATGAAGTAGCAACAAAAAAACTTTATGATTAGTGGTCACTACAACATGAGGAACTGTTATTAAAGGGTCATAATGTTAGGAAGGTTGAGAACCAGTGTCCTAGACTGTCCTAGAGTGTCTTAGTTGCTGTTCCCATTGCAGTGATAAAACACCGTGAGCAAAAGCAAGCTGAGGAAGAAAAGGGTTCTTGGCTTACACTTCCACATCATAGTCCATCACTGACAGAAGTCAGGGCAGGAGTTAATGCAGAGGCCATGGAAGAGTATTGCTTAGGGGCTCTTGTTCTCTCCCCAAGGTTTGCTATCTTATAGAACCCAGGACCACTGTGGCTCAGGGGTAGCCCCACCCATAACGGACCTGACATCAGTCATGAATTAAGTAAATGCCCTCCTGGCTTGCCTGCAGCCCAGTCTTATGAAGGCACTTTCTCAATTGAGGGTCCCTCCTCTCAGCTTGTGTTAAGTTGACATAAATCCTGCCAGCACCTAGAGAAATAAAAGCCTGTTTGCCATCAGAGCTGAGAAGCATTCGGGTGATCTCTGGAGCCTTGGTTCTCTCTGTGCCCCCTGTCATCACCTCCTGAACACGTCATCAGTCCTGTGAAAATTCTTGACTTTGATAGTCAGGAAACCAAATTTAAGAGAAACTGCAATTCCAGATATATAAAGGAAAATCTGTTTTTTCCTGAGTTTGGTGGTGATCGCCAGCAAGCAGGAGGCTAAGACTGGATGACTATGAGTTCAGTGCCACTCTGGCCTACAGAGTGAGTTTGAGACCATCCTGTACTGCGTCACATACATCCTATGGAGGAGGAGATGGGGAAAAGTTAGTCATTATTTGTTGGGCTAAGAGCTCTTTGTGCACACGTTTCTTTTTCTTTTCCTTTTTGCATACTAGCACAATACCACTGACTCACACATTGATTTTAGTTCCCAGTCCTAGGGGTACCAGTAGTGGTCTTCCTGTTAGCGGAGTCTCAGGGTGGTTGGTGTAGGGGGCCAGAGAAAGAGAGTATGTGTACATATGTCTCTCCTGGTCTTGGTGTGTGTGTGTGTGTGTGTGTGTGTGTGTGTGTGTGTGTATGCTTTTAAAGCTGCCTGCATTCAGTCATGGAAATGCTATTATGATCACCGTAGCTGATCATAATCTCCTGCCAGAGACCCCTCCTATAAACACCACAGTTAGGTGCTGGCTTCCACATCCTTAATTACAGTGAAGATTAATGGACACACAGAGATCACAGCATTTTAACTTAAAACACAACTTGGCGTGCACCATGAGAGATGGTTTGGGGGTCTCTGTACTGCAGAAGGGATGGCAGAAACTGTTTCTTCTCCAAAAGGAGGGATGAGGGGTTGGAGTAAGAAGCAACAAGAATAAAGGAATGGTGCAGGCAAGACCAAGTGTCATGGAAGGTGGCCAGGATCAAAGAGAAGTGGCACTGCTGTGACTCTACTGCAGTATTGACTCCACGTCTGTGGACCTCTGCATACCCCTGAAACCTCCCACAGATGCGGCACATTTCTCACCAGTGCACGGGTCAATCAGGTTCTGGTTAAAGTTAAAAAAAAGAAAAAAAAAAAAAAGAAAAAGAAAGGAAGAAAATGGTTGGGTCTCGGGCATTCTTGGGCAGAGTTGAGAGTAGAAGGATGTCACTGCAGAAACCCAGAGACAATCTGTCGCAGCAGATCTTGGGACTCGACCACCTAAAGCTCCCTGATCAAGCTGGTTTACTCAGATGCCTGGAAAGTGGGGTGGGATGGGAGAGGCTGCAATGGAGTGACCGTGCTAGGCCATTGCATGTCCCCCCCACATTCCCCAGGAACAGTACTGCATTTCCTCATCTACCGGTGGATAGAAAAGGAGTGTGAACCATCTGGAGCAAGGCTGAGACACTAAGTCAGCACGAGACATTGGGGATTCCCTCCAGAAAAGCAGAGACATTAAAATCTGGAGGGGAAAGTAGCAAGCTTGAGCCAATACAGCAAAGGGGATTTGTGTGCAAAACAGGAACTAGGAAAGGTTAATAGAAGCAGGTCTGCTGCAAAATTAGGTCTCCATGTAGAAATGGCATTACCTTCCACAGTGCACAGATACAGAGAATCAAGATGGACAAGTTATGTCAGCGTACGCTGTCATTAATACACAGAAGAGAAAGACGCATGTTAGAGATTGTAAGGCTGGTTAAGAAAGAGAACTCAACTTACAGCAATCTGTGATGTCACAGCAAGAAAGGCGCACGTATATATCTTTGGAATAATGTGGTTTCTTAGAACATATTCCCCAAGGAGTGAATTCTGGGTTCTATTATACAGCTCTCTGGGATGCTAGGGAACTGACCTGTCTGACTGTACTGCAAGGCTACCATGCAGTGAGACATTGCTCTGAGATACACTCTATGGATTTGGCCAAGGAGATAATTAGTTTGTGGGTAGTGGGGTGAGTATGATTAGTGCGTCATCCCTGCCCACTCTCAGAGTAATTTGCAGGCCACTTAAGGCAGTTTCCTTTTCACATAAAGAACAACCAAAGTCAGGGAAGAATCTCCTTTGGGGAAAGCCAGATCTCATTTTCAGCTGATGTGTGTAAATCTCTTAACTGAAGCCTCGACTTTAGGTTGTATGTGTTTGTGGCGCCATCTGCTGGTAAGATGTTGATTTCGTATTATAAGCTCTCAAATAATCAATTCTCCAACCTTTTGCTCTTTCACACTGAAAAAATCGAGGACTCCAAGTACCTTTTGCATGGAGCATATGTATCATTATCAGTGATATTGTAATTAGGAACTTGGAAAATGTTCTTATTTGTTTATGTGTGAGAGTAACAACAAAATAATCCCATATGAATGTAAATAATTTAAGTAAAAAAAATTGTGTAATATATGTCTTGAGGTTTTATGTATGTGCATATACATAGATATACACACATACATATATATATATATATATACATATATGCATATAATTTTATATAACTATATATTACTTAATATATTGAAAGAATGGATATACATATATATGGAGAGAGAGAGTTCATATATGATTGCACAGATCAATCTGTCTCATTATTGTGTCTGGGAGCATTTCTGTTTGCTTTGTTTTTATTTGTGTGAGTGTTTTGCTTGCATTGCATACATTCCTGGTAGCTGTGGAGATCAAAAATGCACATTTGAGCCTCTGGAACTGAAGTTCTGAATGATTGTAAACTGCCGTGTAGGTGCTGATGACCAAACCCTGAATCTCTGCAAGAGCAATGAGGGCTCTCAACTCCTGAGCCATCACTTCAACCATTCAGTTGCCTTCACCAAAATATATGAAGAAAATCCAAGCTTTTCAGGTAACTGAGGGTATTTTTATTGTATCTGAAAATTTGACAGGATGAATTTCAGGATGAGTTTAGGTGCCCTGTGAAACTGCAGACATACCACTAAACTTTCACTCCTCTGTAAGGCTTAAGTACATTGGTGTTTAGGCTTATAATGGATTTTCATCAGTGTGTGATTTTGTGGCATTGTCTCTCCACGGATATTTTTAAGGTGTGGATAGAGGGAGAGTGGAACTCCCTCTCTCCCTGTCCTGAATTATGTAGATCACCCACATTTTAGCACATCAGCTTACATCGCATCCTAGGAAAAATTTCACTACATACAGTTCCTTCTCCAGTTCCTTGTTTACGAACAGAAATAGCACAATGTATACAGGAAGAGGGCCTTGGCATCTCTCTAATGATCCATTCACACAAACAGCACCCTGACTGTCAGAATCCAAGTGTCACTTGAAGAAGCTGAAAATGCTGAGATTAGCCCACTGACCTCTCAGACAGATATTTGCTACTTCCAGGTCCAGACTGCAGAAGTTTATTCATCAAAGTCGACCCTAACAATTGTCAGATGATTTCCTGCCTTTTCTCCAAAACACAGATGATGTTCCTAGACAACACAGTGAGAGATTCAAGCCAACCATGACAACTGCATTCTGTAAAGCCAGACAAAATGGCAGGGATGGTGGGTGTCAGGGAGTGTTTACACTCAGCAGACCCGATGGCAATCTTGAACCTTACTCTGGGGAAAGGGGGTCCCTAACATGGCACAATAGAGACACCAATTATCCTCCAGCATCCTGCCTGAACCCCCACTTTCTAGCCTGCTTACACTACTTCTATGAGTTACATGGTGTTCTGTGATGAAACACCATGACCCAAAGCAAATTGGGGAGGATAGGGTTTGCTTGGCTGATGCTTCTATTTCGCCATCCATCGTTGAAGGAAGTCAGGGCAGGAACCCTATTAGGGCAGGAACCTGGAGGCAGGAGCTGATGCATAAGCAATGGAAGAATGCTGCTTACTGGCTTGCTCGCCTTGGCTTGCTCAACCTGCTTTCTTACAGACTCCAAAACAACAAGCCCGGGGATGACACCACCCACAATGAGCTGGGCCCTCCCCCATCCATCACTAATTGAGAAAATCTTTATGTCTATATCTTACGGAAACAGCTTCTCGATTGAAGTTCCTTCCTTCCAGATGATTTTAGCTTGTGTCAGTTTGACATAAAACTATCCAGCGCAGTCAATAATTCTCAAGATTACTCTTGCATTAAAAAACATGGTTTATTTTTAAGTCTGAGATATATTTTGATTTTGCACATCTAAGACAGAGATCTTCATTCGGTATGTTTAGGATAAGCTCTGCGGTGGTTTCAGATTGTATCTGTGGGGAAATTTACCCCACTCACCTTGCCCAGAGAGATTCTAAAGCAATTGGTCAATCTACTAATTCCAGTTTGACAAATACTATTTTAAGCTGTCAGGTTTCAACCCCACACAGTTCAGACATGCCTAGAATGCAATTTCTAAGGTGTGCATCTGCTCTCTGTGCCTAATTTGTAGCTGTCCACTGGTACAAGCAGAGGGATTGTAATGTCTTCCAAGACTTTGCAGCAAAAGGAAATGTCCTTCCAGTGATAGAAAAATTCACCCCTGCTTCTCTAGTTAGTGGTTAGGTTATTGCCACTTTGTTGCACTCAGTTCCTTCCTGTTGGCTGGATGCAATTTGCATGCATAAAGCAAGCAAGAATCCCATCTTTTCTCTGTGCTGCTGTACGGGTCTTTTAGGCTGCTCCCGTGTTACATTTTGAGCATCTGAGGTTTTGAAGGTCCCTGGTGTTATTGATCTGGTGTTATATATGGGTCGCTGGTGTTATACAGAACCCACTCACGTTATTGATCCGCTTTTTACATTTTCAGCCAGAGCAACTTAATTTTAATGTTTATCATTCTTCAGTTTATTTTTATGTTAGTAAAAACATATTCTTTTTATTGCTGTTTCTCTTCAGATACTTTCTGGGTATTTCTATTGATTCTGTTTCTTCTAGATGAACTTGAAGATTAAATCAATATTGACTTTGCTTTCTTTTTGCTTTAGACTGGGCTATGCACATTTTTTTAAAAAGATTTATTCATTTTTACTTTATGGGCCTGGGTTTTTGCCTCAAAGTATTTCTATGCACCATGTACATGCTGTGCCCTCAGAAGCCAGAATTCCCTGGAACTGGAGTTCCCTACTTCTGAGAGGGTTCTGGACTCTGAGCCCATGTCCTCTGGAAGAGCAGCAGTGCTCTTAACTGCCGAGCTGTCTCTTCAGCCCCGACTTCTCAGTCTGCCGATTGCTTCTTGTCATTCAGCACCCTTTCCTCCCGTATCCTAATTCTGCAGGAACTATTCATGACATACTAATAAGTCTGACCTCTTCTGTCATCCAGACTGCCTGTCAGTTCTTTTTCCTCCAAAGGGACAGACTTTCTTGCATGGTACTCAGTCCTCTGTTTTCTCTGTCATTTGATCTTGGTTGTCAACATGACCAGCTTGAGAAGTGCCTAGAAAAAGAGTGAGTTATGCCATTCTGGTCGGGGCCAGTCCCACCATCTTCCCCCTGAACCCAGAGGAGGCCGCCAGGGGCACCAGAGTATTCTCCACACCATAGGACCTCTAGCACACCTGGGACCTCGGGATCACAGGTGAGTGGAACGCAACATCAGCTCCAAAGAATCGTGTAGGGTCTTGTGCTAACAGGAACAAGGATGGAAAACCCTGTCCAACCAGAGGCTGGGATTCTTTCCAGTTGGGTCAGCCCCACCATCTTCTGTTTGAACCTGGCCAAGGGCATCGTCGAGGGCCCGAGAGGACTCTCCACACCGCAGGACCCCTAGCACACCCAGGACCTCATGAGCACTGGAGAGCACATGGGCGACAGAAGCAACAGAGCTTCTTGGACAGGATCCCTTCCGGCCTTCATCCTCAGTCAGGAGACAGAGCTGAGACCCAGACCCCTGGGCACCTTCCTTGCCAGAGGAGAGTCGGGCTACAGGGAGGGCTCTGACCCCAGGACTCAGGAGGTAGAACAGAGCTCCAGACTTCTGGACACCTGCCCTGCAAGGGGAAAGCTTGCCTGCAGAGAGTGCTCTGACCACTGGGACTCAGGTGAGAGTTGGACTCCCAGGAGTGCTGACAGAGGCTGACAGAATCACAGGAGGATTAAGCTCCAGACAGAAACAGCTTGAACATTAACACCAGAGATTNCCAGATGGCGAAAGGCAAACATAAGAATCTTACTAACAGAAACCAAGACCACTGGGCATCATCAGAACCCAGTACACCCAACACAGCGAGTCCTGGATACCCCAACACACCCGAAAAGTAAGACTTGGATTTAAAATCGTATCTCATGATGGTGGTAGAAGATTTTAAGAAGGGAGTTAATAACTCACTTAAAGAAATACAGAAGAACACTGCTAAACAGGTAGAAGCCCTTAAAAAGGAAGCACAAAAATCCCTCAAGGAATTACAGGAAAACACTGCTAAACAGGTAGAAGATCTTAAAGAGGAAACACAAAAATCCCTTAAAGAATTACAGGAAAACACAACCAAACAGGAAATGGAATTGAACAAAACCATCCAAGATTTAAAAATGGAAGTAGAAACACTGAAGAAAACCCAAAGGGAGACAACTCTGGAGATAGAAACCCTAGGAAAGAAATCAGGAACCATAGATATGAGCATCAGCAACAGAATACAAGAGAAGGAAGAGAGAATCTCAGGTGAAGAAGATTCCACAGAGAACATGAACACAACAATCAAAGAAAATGCAAAATGCAAAAAGGTCCTAACTCAAAACATCCAGGAAATCCAGGACACAATGAGAAAACCAAACCTACAGATAATAGGAGTAGATGAGAATGAAGATTTTCAACTTAAAGGGCCAGCAAATATCTTTAACAAAATTATAGAAGAAAACTTCCCATACCTAAAGAAAGAGATGCCCATGAACATACAAGAAGCCTACAAAACTCCAAATAGACTGAACCAGAAAAGAAATTCTTCCCGACACATAATCATCAGAACAACAGATGCACTAAATAAAGACAGAATATTAAAAACAGTAAGGGGAAAAGGTCAAGTAGCATATGAAGGCAGGCCTATTAGAATTACTCCAGACTCTTCACCAGAGACTATGAAAGCCAGAAGATCCTGGACAGATCTTATACAGACACTAACACAACACAAATGCCAGCCCAGGTTACTATACCCATCAAAACTCTCAATTACCATAGATGGAGAAACCAAAGTATTCTGTGACAAAACAAAATTCAGACAATATCATTCCACCAATCCAGCCCTTCAAAGGATAATAAAGGGAAAAACTCCAACACAAAGATGGAAACTACACCCTAGAAAAAG
>NC_034592.1:125739768-125747152 GCF_900095145.1 Mus pahari | reverse complement strand
GGAACAACATTATTAACTAACCAGTACCCACAAAGCTTGTGTCTCTAGCTGCATGTGTAGCAGAAATTGGGAAGAGAGGCCCCTTGTTTTTCTAAACTTTATATGCCCCAGTACAGGGGAACAAACGCCAGGGCCAAGAAGTGGGAGTGGGTGGGAAGAGGAGCAGGGCAGTGGGGAGGGTATAGGGGACTTTTGGGATAGCATTTGAAATGTAAATGAAGAAAATATCTAATAAAAAAATGAAGAAAAAAAAAAAGAGTGAGTTACAATTGGAGCGTGCTCATAAGGATGTTTCCAGAGAGTGTCAGTGGTGGGGGAGGGCCAATCACTGAGTGGGAAAAACCCACCCTAGGTGTAAGCTGCACCAGGCAATAGGCTGGGAGCCCAGATGGAGCAGACACATGGAATATGTGCAAAGCTTGTGGGTGTGCAGGCACGCATCACTTCTTGAGTGAAAGCTTTTTGGCCAGGAGCCTTTTGCTTCTGCGGTCGTCTACAGACATCCAATCCAAGATTCTTCAGCTTTGACTGTGGCTTTGCCCCAGTGACGAGTGTCTTTGCCTCCCACAAGAACTGCATGATTGATCCTCCAGGAGAAACTTCCTGCTTCTTGAAAGTTCATTTTTCTCTGCTCTCCAGCCTTCAGAGACTACTGTGGGTATATCCAGCCTCTGATCCCATAAGCTAGTGTTGTTAGTCCTGTGTGGGTACAAATTGAGTCCGAGCGGCCTCTTAGAGGTGGAACTCAGGGACTCTGCCTGTGCTGATCTCCTGCTGCCAACCCCTCAGGGTGGGAAAGAACAGTCCGAGATGTGGGAAAGATGGAGCTGGTTTGAGGGTGCCCGGGCCTGTGACAAGGCCGGGGCCATAGGGTTCTCAGACCCTTGGGATATCCAACTGCTTCGTGGACTGAGGACAGCATCTAGCCTGGGCCAGGGTAATGGGGAGGAGGGGGAATGGGTGTTTTGTGTATTTCTGTGATAGACATTTCTGAGTAGCCCAAACTAGAAATACAAAGTTAGTATCTGCTTTTGTTTCTGAATCCTGACTGTCTTCTTGCAACTTTGTCTGCAACATTTTAAAAAATCTACATTTTCTTTTTAGTTGATTGGTGGGTGGGTTGTGGCATGTGCGTGTGACTGCAGATGCTGGAACTATCTAGGGCTGAAGTTAAAGTTGATTGTGAAACTCCCAACATGGGTGCTGAGGATCTCACTCGGAGTTAAGAGTAATTGCTACTTTTGCAGGGGACCCAGGTTTTGCTCCCAGGACCCACATTGGACAGTTACATCAGCATGTAACTCTACTTCTAGGGGACCAGATTCCCTCTTCTGGCCTCCACAAGCATTGTATGCATATAGTGCACATACAGACAAGCAGGCACATACGTAAACAAGGTTATAAAAATAAATAACTCCTTAAAGTTTTGCTCTCCAATTTATTTTCAAGAGTAAAAGTTCTCCCGAGTTATAATTTCCTGCTGAATTTTATACATAAAGAGAATAAGCTTTTTCAATGTCTGGCTGACTGGGTACGTAAAGGTGTGAGTACTCAGGCAAGAAAAGAGGAAGCCATCTTTACCTTCCAGGTGTGGCCCATGACACAGGCATTATTACAACTATGCAAGTTGGTGCAGCAAGAGGTTTCTGGCCCTTTGACTCTTCAAGCCCATACTGACCACATCAGTCTTCTCTCCTTCTCCCTCCCCAACTTGGGGCCTATACCTGTGGCCATATCACCATGAACTTCATGAGGTTAGACTCAAAAGAAGCCACTGGAACAACTACACATAGTCTAATTGTCTTGGCAGCCTTCTCGTGTAGCCGTCATGAAGACATTCTGATTGGATTCAGGTAGAATCTCTGACTTTGTCTTCAAATCATTTATTCTTTATTGTGTCTAGGGAAAGGAGTGTCCTTTCTTCAACTGTTCTTTATTTATTGCCAAGATTAAGAAACTATTAATAATTTAATACTTTATAAAATAGACAAAACAGTATATTTGTTGTTTATTGTTATCTATGATGCTCTTTTTCTATCAATTTACATGTATTTCCTCACCTTACATTCAGTCATTTTTACCATTGCTATTATCATAATCATCATATTTCCCTTAATAATAAGGAAACTGTACTATATAAAGCTTAAGTAATTATCCTATACAGCTGGTAAGTGGGGATCCAGAATTAATCCTAGGATCTTATATTGGTTTGAATAGGTTTGGCCCATATAGACTCATGGGTTTGAATGCTTGACCCACAGGGAGTGACACTATTAGGTGGTTTGTCCTTCATAAAATAGGTATGGCCGGGGGCTGGTGAAATGGCTCAGTGGGAAAGAGCACTGACTGCTCTTCTGAAGATCCTGAGTTCAAATCCCAGCAACCCAGGCTCACAACCACCTGTAGTGAGATCTGATGCCCTCTTCTGGTACATCTGAAGTCAGCTATAGTGTACTTATGTGTAATAATAAATAAATTATGTAACCTAGGTCCCTTTAAAAAAAAAAAAAAAAGAATAGGTATGGCCTTGTTGGAGGAATGTGTCACTGCTGGGATGGGGTTTGTGGTTCTGTGCCTAATCTCTGCCCAGGGCAGAGGAGTCAGTCTTTTCCAGGCTCCCTTGAAACAAGATGTAAAACTCTCAACTTTTTCTCTACTTTATTAAAATACTTTATAGCATGCCTACCTGGATGCTCCCATGCCTTGATGATAATGGACTGAATCTCTGAACCTGTAAGCTAGTCCTAATTAAATGTTGTTCCTTATAAGGGTTACCTTGGTCATGGTATCTTTTCATAGCAATGGAAAGCATAACTAAGACAGATCTAGTCCTAGAATCAGGGAGATGGCAGTCTTGACTACTCTTATGGTACTCTGGCATGTTGGCTAAGGGAAACACAAAGGAAATCACAATTCACAGAGTATACCTAGGGCAGACAGTGTAGAGGTTTGTGATAGCTCTTGGTTGCAAAGAAAGATGGGAAATGTGTTAATAGCAGACCCTGATATAGGGACTCTGGCAGAAGTACTTTGTCTGCAAAGCAAAAGTGGTCCTTAAATACTGAAGTAAGAGCAGGGAAAGAGGGCTACTGGGCTGCCTGCTGTACTGTGTTAAATTTCAGTCCCATAGAGGCTCTCTGCGGGACCTTATGGAACACAGCTCGCTATTCACTTCAGCTAAGGATGGAATAGTTGAGACATTCACCCATTCAACTGCCAATCATCTCTTGACTTGGACTAAGCCTTGGCAGGTAGTTGCCACCTGCTTGTCTAGATTGTGTTGACTGCAGCTCGTTTCCTGTAGACAAAACAGTGGGACTGTACACACTTGATGCAGGGCCAGCAAGCATCCTTGACTGTATGGAGCTTTGAGAACAGCAGGGGAATAGCATGGAACAGCACAGACTTGGGCAGCATCTTCAGGGGTCAGTGAACTGTTAAAGGGGCAGAAACTTACTACCAACAGAAGGCAGAAAGTCAGAAATAGAATCGGTCTCTGTCAAATGCGCCTTCATCTTTAGTTTTTAATTGTTTTCTCAAGGAAGTTGGTGATTGGGGCTCTAAAGTCAGCATGATTTAAAAATTAGTGCCAGGGCCACACTCAATGTTTCTGCTAATTGTGTCTACAAGAAAAGACTTCGCAACAGCCAGAAGCTTGTTAAATCACAGCTTATCTTCACGTTACCACTTTGACCAGAGATGCATTTAATAGACAGTGTGTCTCTTCGAGTACCTTCTCTTTTATGAGTAAAGTGCTGTTTGTTAAGTGCTGTCCTCGAAAGGGAGAAAGAAAAGTTAGTTAGTTTTGCATGAGAAAAAACACTCCTAAACTTAGTAGTTTACAGTGACATTTTGCCAGTGAACTTGCACCTTGGCAGTTGCTGCAGGGTCTGGTGATCTTTGTTCCATGAAGCATCCATGACCTAGTAAAAAGCTAGGGGTTGACTTTTCTATAGTCTCCCTGGATCATATAGCTGCTGGTGGTGAAGATATTAATGAAGGTGCTCAAAACTGACAGTCAACTGGGCCGTCAATGAGTCCAGAAGCCAGAAAACGCATCTTTCTATGTGACTGGGACCAGGATTTCCAAGGTCAGTGGCTCCACAAGATCCAGGCGGGGCTGTGGGACCACTGATATATTATAATTGACAATCCTACCTTAATCCACACTTATTATCCCAGAACTACATAGGGAGAGGCAGGAAGATCAGAACTTCAAGATTACCCTCAGGTACATAAGAAATTCAAGACCAGGCTAGGCTACATGAAAAATCTGTCATAGAAAAAAAAAAGAGGGAGAGAGAGAAGAGCTGGAGAAATGGTTCAGCAGTTAAGAGCATTGACTGCTCTTTCAGAGGTCCTGATTCTGAGTTCAATCTCCAGCAACACATGGTGGCTCACAACCATCTGTCATGGGATTTGATTCCCTTTTCTGGAATGTGGGAAGACTGAGCATTTATATACATAAAATAAATATAAAAATATTTTTTAAAAGAGTGTTTTTGTTTTTTTAAAAAGGCTATATACTTTGAACTAACTATGCTTAGATAATGTAATTTGTCATAGCGACCATGGTCATGAGATTTTTATATTCTTTCTCTTTCTCACTTTCTCTCTTTCTCCCTATCTCTCTTTCCTCCTCCTCCTCCTCCTCCTCCTCTTCCTTCTCCTCTTCCTCCTTTTCCCCCCTCTCTCCTCTTTATCATTGATTGTGTTTCTCATTTAACCTACTTGAATCTGGACACTCCCTGGTGCCTAAAGTCTGACCTTGAAAAGGACCGCTTATCTTTCCATATCCCAAGCAGGCTCTGGGACACCTTGGGAGGTGTCTGGCTTTATTTAGTGCTTTTTAATGAAGTCTTCAGAGATCTGAGAGCTATAAATCATGTGCTGAAAGGTTGGGCTTTGTGCTTAATGGTCGGGCTAAGACAAAATGCCTTCCCCTTGGGTTCCAGCAAGTTATTAGCTAGCACCAGAGATTTCACTACTCAGCAGTTTCCCAAGTTTTCCCTCTAATAACTCTTACATTCTGTTAGTAAACTTTATGATATTTTCCCTGCCCTGTCATGTCTCAAAATAAAGAGGTCTACAGTATCCTTCTCTGATTACTTTGGAGCAATCAGTTTTTTAAAGAGTGTGCTCATTAAGATGTTTTTCCTTTAATGACAGCAATCTGCCCAGTGTCTTTCGCTTTAGACCGCCTGTCTTAGGTGCTAATTTGTTCACTGAGCATGAATCACATAGATAATGTGGGCCTAGCAACAGCAGATGCACTAGTTACTTCTCTTTCCTTTTTCCAATTTGTATTAGGTATTTACTTCATTTACATTTTAAATACTATCCCCAAACTCCTCCCCCCTCCTCCCCTACCCACCCACTCCCCCTTCTTGCCCCTGGTGTTCCCCTGTACTGGAGCATATAAAGTTTGCAAGACCAAGGGGCCTCTCTTCCCAACGATGGCTGACTAGACCATCTTCTGCTACATATGAAGCTAGAGACACGAGCTCTGGGGGTGCTGGTTTGTTCATATTGTTGTTCCACCTATAGGGTTGCAGACCCCTTCAGTTCCTTGAGTGCTTTCTCTAGCTCCTCTACTGGGGGCCCTGTGTTCCATCCGACAGCTGACTGTGAGCATCCACTTCTGTGTTTGCCTCTTGTGAGGCTATGCCAGTGCCTGGCAAACACAGAAGTAGTTACTTCTATTACGAGTGTGACACAAACAACTTAAAAGGAGCAGGGATTTTATTTTAGTTCACAGTTAGAGAAGATGTAATCTGTGTGTTGGGCAGAAAGCATGGTGGGACTCAGATCCATGACAACCAGAATGTGTGGCATTGCTTGCTATCTCTTAGTGGATCATACTTCAATAAAGCTTGAGTTGACGGTGAATCCAGCTATATTTTTGGAAGCAAACCCTCTAGGGACCCACACATTTCAACAATGTCCTGCCCCCTAGAAGTTTTGCAGCCTCCAAAAGAACGCTGCCAGTTGATAGCAAGTGTTCCACCACAAGTCTATAGGGAACATTTCACTTATAAACCAAAACATTCTACTTCTAATCTTTATAGGCTCACAGCCATCTCCTAATGTAAAATGTATTCAAGGCCCTCATAGTTCTAGTATTTCTCAACACTGTGCAAAAGTAAAAAATGTCCTATGAAACTTAGTAAGACTTTTAGCTATGCATGCCTATAAAATCAGAAAGAAAGACACAAACTTCAGATATCTAATAGTGCAGAACAATCATGCCATATGGTCTCCTAGGGGTTCAGAGGAGAATCAGGATTCTGCCAGGAATTATATTAGAATCTGTTCATGTTATATTCCAGCAAAGGATCTGCATAAGATCATAAGATTCTGTCCATATCTTGTGATTTAACTAGGGATGAATTTGAAAGTAATAGTCTAAGTTGTTTAGTGGAGAAATTGTCAAGGCAGTGCAGAATCCATTCTGTGGCCCAGTTGTAGCTGAGACATAATTATAGTGTGAGAGAGTATGCTGAATTGGAATAGAAACATATAAAAGTGATATAAGTAAGTTTAAGGTTAGAGCCAGAGGGAGGAAAACATAGCAACGAGAACAAGGACAAAGCAGAAAACACAACAGGACAAACAGCAAATACCACAGCTCCATTTGTGACATATGCAGCTTATGATGATGTCACTGGTGTGGACTCCACCACATTGCCCTCTAGCTCCAGTGCCTCCTTGTTGGGCTACATCCACTCAGTAGTGGTAGCTTTTTTAATTCAGCAAGCATTCGATGTTCCTGGCATCTCTAAACTCCTGGCTGTCTTCTACAACTTAGATGTTATCTTCCCAGGTTCATTCAGTGACTCCATCCAGGAAGAGAATCTGAAGCTGCTATACATTGATTTCATCACCTGACCTTCATGCAAGCTTCCACACTACCTTCGCTTTTACACTCTTCATGCCTGCAATGCACCAATAAAAACAACACCAAGTCCTGCTGCCAGTTTGAATACAACCTGGCCCCATCCATCACAAATGCTGTACCCTCAGTCCGTGTAGGTATCTAAACCTGGGGAAACACACTGCTTGAAAATTGTTCCTAAACAGGGGATGCTCACATTTGCACTCTCTGTTCAAGTTCTTTCCTTTCTTATTTTTTTCTTCCCCAGTGGATAGGGTCCTACCCTCAAGCCACTTTCTTTTGTGTGTGTGTGTGTGTGTGTGTGTGTGTGTGTGTTTATTTATTTATTTGTTTACAATTAAAATAATAATTTTTATTTGGTATTTTCTTTATTTACATTTTAAATGCTATCCCAAAAGTTCCCTATATCCTCCCCCGCCCTGCTCCCCTACCCACCCACTCCGACTTCTTGGCCCTGGCGTTCCCCTGTACTGGGGCATATAAAGACCA
>NC_034592.1:125727797-125738048 GCF_900095145.1 Mus pahari | reverse complement strand
CACACACACACACACACACACACACACACACACACACACACACACTTCATTTTTGTGGCAAAACACCTGCCAGAGAAACTTAGAAAATGGAGGGTTTATTTTAATTCATTCTTTAAGGTGACACCATAGATTGGCATTGGACTTATAGATGTCCACCATACTGTCTATATGGTGGGAGGAGGAGTCTCAGAGGTAGCTCCATGGCAACAGGGGTGTTTTGGTGGCTAGAATGAGAATATCTCCGTTTGCACGTATAGTTGAGTGTTTCCTGTTGGTGGACTATTTAGGAAGGATTAGGAGGTGTGGCCTTGTTGGAGGAGGTCTGCCACTGGGGTAGACTTTGAGGTTTTAATGGCCCATGTCAGGCTCAGTCTCTCCTTCTCTCCCTCTCTGCTGTGTGCTTATGGATCAGATGTAAGCTCTCAGCTATTGGTCCAGCACCATATCTGCCTGTCTACCACCCTGCTTCTCACCATGATGGGCAGGAACTTACTCACTGAAACTGTGAGCAAGCCTCCAATTGAATGCTTTCTTTCATAAGTTGGACATGGTTCATCATCACAGCAAGTATGTGTAGGGCCTGCTTGCTCACATCCTGACAGACCAGGAAACAGAGAGTGAAGCACAGGCTGGAGTCCAGGACATACTAAAATCACTTTCCCAGTTTTTTAATGGTTTCAAAATGTCCTAAAATAGCACCACCTACGGGAGATTAATGAGCTTTAGGCAACAATTACCAACCCAACCATGGAGCGAGCTTATCAGTTCAAATGGTATTCAAGTACCCATGTCTCAGAAACACCAGCCATCAATCTCAAAGAAGAAATCCGTCCATCAAACCTACCTGTCCCTGTGTTGTTTTAATGCCACATAACAAATTCAAACAAGTCTCTGACACAGTTGTATTAAATCAAGTGGGAATGAGAAACAGAGGTGGCACTTGGAGGCCGTATGCAAGGGCTTCAGAAACACCAGGCAACATACCCATCTCTTCATTTATTTGGTCACAGAACAGGTGGGCATTGTCAAGAATCAGCTCGAAGCATGGGTGCCTTCTCATGCATGGGGATTTGAGACTAGTGAAAGGTTTCTCAGTCTGCGGACTGTCCTCCCTTCTCACTCTGCTTTGCAGTTCCTTCCTTTGTCAGAAAGGCACCGGGCAACATGCATCTCTGAAATGCATTCTCTAGACCCAGAACCACAACTTGAGTGTCCTCCACTGATGCTCCTAAAAATGGGATCCAAGTGGAAGATCTTAGCAGCTACCACTCTGTGGATGCAGAGCTGCTAGGAGAAAGCTGAGGCCACAACAGAGCAGTGCATTAGCCTGAGTCTTGCTGGAGATAAGACTTTCACCTTTAATGGCTCTATAACCTTTCTGGTTAAACCAGAGCCTGCTCCTAGGGGCAATTTAATGTCTCCCTCAAGTACAGGTATATATTTGTATTTAATATCAACGGGTTCAAAAACAAACATGAAACTTTTTGTTGTTTTCGCTTTGTCTTCATATCTTGCTGTGTACCCCAAGTATACCCCAAGCTCTCCTTGAACTTGTAAACTTCTTGCTTCCGTCTCTCGGGTGCTGGGTGTGTACCACCACACCTGGGCTTCAACTTTGAAGAAAGCAGCAAATATTCACTTGGAGCCAGTTTCTCTTTAAAAAAAAAAAAAAAATCCCAATTTCAAGTCTGTTTTCTTTCCTTTTATATTTGTGCTTGACCTTTAAGTAAAGACGCTGCTTAACCTGGCGGCCATTTTCTCCAGCTTCTTGACTTGAGAAAATGTTCTCTTTCTGTTGAGTTCTAAGGCATTAAGCAAATGTTTGCCTAACCTTTGCTTCAAGCATAAGCTCACCTTTTAATAAAGTACACCCAAAAGGCGGCACTACAAGTCTGCTGGAGCTCCGAGCCGTGTTCCTACTAGGCAGTGGAGGAATTAAAGAACTGTCTTGTTTGAATAGTAAGTCCTGTGTGATGCGTTGGGGAGCAAGAGCAGGCTGGGACTGGCAAGAAGCTATGAATATAAACTAGAGACAAGTCCTGGCCCATCTTGATGTATAGCTGTGAGCTTGCAGGTAGTTGACTATAGGCAGCTTGGGGTACTTGCCACTGCTATAGGAATAGTCTGGGCTAAAGCTGAGCCTTTGGAAGAAATGTAGAGTTTTGCTTTTATCTTATTTGACAGAGGTAGCATACTATGAAGTGGGAACTTGAGGGGGAACTACCACCTCCTTGCGATTGTACCATCTAGGAGCTTCCCAAATGGGAAACAATTACAAGAATAACTGATCAGTCTGAAGCATCCACCAGCAAGGTTCTACAAGTAGACGGTTCAGTGCTTGGAAGGCATACAGCTGTGTTACCACTTGTAGCTTTGAATGCTAAGCTTTCTCCAGGCTCAGGCCCCTGAGGTGGGTTTGCTTGTTAGGGGCAGGGAAATCATCCTGTTAGTCTTTGTTTTCTCAATAAATAGACCCTGAAAAACACAAGGATCAGAGTACAAAAACTTCCTTTAGTGAGCGAATAGAGAGAGATCATCAGTAGGAGAGCAGGCAAGCAAGGCAGAGGAAAGAAGAAAGGCAGAGGATGGGTTTGACAACAAGAAGGCTATCATGGGTTCAGTCTCAATTAAGGACATCTAAGAGACATTGGGAACTGCTACACAAGCAAGCTAGCCCCTTCTAGGGTGGGTATGACCCTGTGTTATGCACCAACCCCTGTCACTGATTGGCTACCTTGAAAAGGTAAATTTGAATGTCCTAATGGTCTGTTAAGTGCACACACAGTGGTGTGGACTGAGTATCCATAGCAACTCCTATTCTCTCTGTCCTTTCACATTTTCCATATAACGTCAAGAGGAGCAATCATTGATCTTCGTGGCTAGTTGAATTATGTTCTATAGATCACGTGACCTAGAATAAGCAATTAGTACCTGGGAAATCTCATATACACTTCCCAGACTAAGCCAAGTTCTCCAGCTTTCCCTTCTCTACAGAAGCCCTGAATTGAGAGATGGAGGCTTTTGTGTGTTTGCCGAATGGTCAAGGTGCTACTTTACAACCCACTGGGTTCTTTCACCCTATGGATGTCTTCTGCATCTGCTCTCCCTCCCACCCTCAAGTCTTGGGACAGGAGAAGTCGGTAAATGTAGGACATACAGAGCCCTAACCCAACTTACAACTTTTAAAATGCTCTATAGCCATTCTCTGCAGCCTCTGTTTCTCAGGGTTCATTCAGGAAAACAAAACAATGTTACATGAGAACATGAGGTGTTAATTTGTTAAAATTTAAATTCACCAGCAAGTTTAAATTATCATGCAAGCTTAATTCGAGCTCTGAAGAGTACCAATATAGAGCAAAGCTTGAGTAGGTTTTATCCAGCCTTTATCCTATATGCTTTGAGTATACAAAAAAGCAACACATTTCAAAATGGGCATTAGGTCTCCTCCCTCTCCCTCATCTCCCTCTCCCTCTCCCTCTCCCTCTCTCTCTCCCTCTCCCTCTCCCTCTCTAAAGGTATCTTTCTGTGTTGTTCAAGCTGTATCAAACTCAAAATCCTCCTGCCTCAACTTCCTTAGTGATAAGACTACGGGTGTATTACCATGCTCAATTACATACCTCTTTTGAACCTGCCCTTCTCATATATGAAAACTGGCTGATACACGTCTTCCTTTCCCGGAACTGAAGCCTGTGCTACAGAGTATATTGCACAGTTTATACTAATATTTAAATAATTTCTCTCTCTAAGTAAAAAAGCAGTGTCAACATTGAACCAGTGTGCAATGTTTAAATTTTAATTGTGTCCACAAATGCACAGAGACCCTCTAAATATAATGATGTGCGTAGGAAGATCTTCAGAGAAAGGTTAGACAGGATGACAACAGCAAAGAAAGTGGTATAAAGGAAAGCAGAAATACAAGCCCGGAAGAGACAGCTGGTGTTATTGAAGTCGACAACGCACACATTACAGAGGGGCAAGGAAGTGCTATTTTTATTTGAAAAGTAAGAAGACATTGTAATCATGATTCAAGGAAGAAGCCATAAAGCAAAGAGGGCATGATAGCTGTTTGAAAGGCAGTTAGGCTATCTCTTGGGAGAGATGGGAAATAAATTCCAGAAGAAATGCAAGGAACCCTTTTGACCCCATCATGTGTCAGTACTTCACCAGCCAGGAACCTCCATGGAGCTGATGTGTTAGAGATGGCTCTGGGAGAGATGTCAAACTGGGAGCAAAGCAGCAAGGGGAAGGTTTTGGGAACAATAGAGAAAAGGATTCGTGGGTGCTCTTCCATATGTTGCTGATGGCAGGTGGCAGTTCTGTCTGTGTTGCAAGCTGTGTATATGATAAGCATGCTACAGTGAATCTGCAGAATCCTATTTTTCATGTTCTGACTCTACCTAATGACTCATTACAAAAAAAAAAAAGGACTTACAAAACAAATACCTACCTGGATAATTGGTTAGGCCTGCCTGACATTTGTCATTCTTTCCGAATTCACCAACTGATTATTCATGTCACCTTTTAGTGTAGGTTACTTTCAACTCATTTGATGCTGCTCACACAGGGGTTCAGAGTACCCACTGATGGGGTGCTGTCTTTAGCACCACCAACTATAGAGATTTAGCAGTATCCCTGGCTGTTGCTCCTGAATGTTAGTAGTCTCCCCGAGCCATGCCTGAAAGTTTCCAAATGCTGCTGGCTGTGATGAGTCAGAATAACTCTTGGTTAAGAACTATGTTGTTCCCTGAAGTAGAAAACAAAGGGGTGGTTTTTCACTAGCCATATTCCAGCAGAGTTTCATGAACAGGCTTACAGACAGTCACAAAGCTGGTCATCTGGCTTCTGATCTCAGCCTTCTGTCCCTGCTTTATGGCTCAAATGACAAATGTTGTCTTTTGGAGCCACCCCACAGCGCCATCCAAGACACCAGGAGTTGTGTTAATTGTTCCACAGACAAGCTTCCACTCTGAGCACAAGGTGTTATTGCTGCTTTCTAGAAACGAATTAAACCAACTAAAACAAATTATAAACTCTGCAGGGCTCCATATCAAAAGGAAACAGGCAAGATGGGCTTGAAAGAGAACCATCCACTTTCCCCTAACATGCGGATTTTCAAATCTGTCAAATTTATTTTTAAGGTCTGCAGCAAAGGCATATTAATAAATACCTCTTATCGGTGCCAGGTGTCAGGCAGATTTGAATATCATGCCTTGATGGGAAGAGAGGCAATGGATGCTCCATGAGCAACTCTTCTGGATGCTTCCATGACAACCATACCTGATTTCCTTTGGAAATGTCACCCTGCGTGCTGGATCCAGACTAACCACTGGAGGTCACCCTAGCCCTATCGCAAAGTTTCAAGGTGTACAGAAGTATATCGCAGAGAGAATCCTAGGCTAGATTAGCTGCCGAAGCTCCAGGGGGTGCAAGAGGACTTCCTGAATATTCTGAGATCCTGTGAGGGCGAGGACAAAGTGCAAGTTGGCCCCTTGCGAAGGCAGCTGCAGCAGATGAGGTCAGTGTGGTGGGCAGACTCCTCTATCTATGAGCTTCTGGGGTTCTGCTGTTTGTTGTTGTTGTTGTTATTGTTGTTGTTGTTTCCAATCTCTAGCAACCACAACCTACCAGAGCCATCTTTGCCTAACTGCAGAACCTCGCGGTAATGATGCTTACCTACTACAATCCTTAGCCAATGACTTGTCTATCACCATAACACAATACTGGAGGTTGGGTTGTTTATGAAGAACGGTTACTTAGCTCACTGTTTCAAAGGTAGAAAGTTCATGTTGCGTCTGGCGAAGACTGCTCTTGCTCTGCGGTAACTTGGTAAAAGGGGATGAGGCAAAACAGAATAAGCACGCGCTACAGAGCCTGCTTCCTCAACAGAGCCACTCCTGAACCAATCCATTAATCAACTAAGCCCTCACAACTCCGTGATCTCTCAAATGCAAACATCTTAACTGTCCTTACCATAAGACCGTGTGCATTAAGTTTCCAATACATGAAATCAGAAAAGAGTATACAAAGACAGTTTAGTTTCCTTGCCTTGGAGCTGAGTGGCTCTGTGGTGATTTAGCATACTGGAGTATATCTCTAGTCCTCTGTGCGGTCAGGCCAGAGCCAGCCACCAAGACTTTACCTGAGGTGGCATTCTGGCTGAGTTCCTTCCTTTTCCAGTCCTTCTGCCCCATACTATCCATTTCCCCTGAGAGCTATTCTTTGATAAATCACTAAGCATAAATCATCTTTGGGTCTACCTCTGAGCAAGCTATCCCAATACATCACTGTATCATCATCAGTGCTCACACATGTTGATCCCTTTATCCCTGGTCATCACCCTAGCTGCTGTATGTGGCACTGGGATTTGTAAGTCCATCCTTTCAGAATGGCCCCATAATTCCTGTGGCATTTTTCTGCAGGATTGGTAAATGTCTACTGCTGCATCCCAGCAGGTCCAACTGATGCCTCTTCTGTCTATTGTCCAAAGAGCATGGAAAGCCATTCTTGTGGCTACCTTGTGGATTCTTCATTCTTCTGCCCTTCTCCACCTCTTTTACCCTTTCAACTCTCTAACACTAGATAGGAGAGCAAAAAGGACAGAGGGAAAGTACAGTACAAAGGACAGTAGTACCATTATACTACTTCTAGCTGATTTATGAGCATCAAGTTCCTTGGGGCAAGTTTGACCTTCACCATCAGTATATCTAATTTCTTATTATTATTATTTCTTCTTTGTGCATGACTACTTAACAAATTGCAACCAACAACAACCAACCTACAACCAACAACCAACAACCTACCCTGCCTCTCAGGTCCTAGCATTTATATGCCCTCTGAAAAGTGCCCAGACTCTAAACATCACAACATTGTAGACACTATCTGCCACTGGCAAAATCACGCCCCTGCTAGAGCACAAGTCAAATCATAGTCAGCTGCTGTGGACAATCTGAAGTAGGCCCATATCCCACACCTAGGATTAAAACAAAAACATGTTATTTTTTAATGTTTTTTTTTTTTAAAGAAACCAAAATTGTCACTACAAGTGCTGGTGATGCTTCTTCCCAGGATCCAAAGGTGGGGGTCACCAACAGTAAGATTTAAAGCCCAGAGAAGAATTGGGAATATAGCTCAGAGGGAGGGCACTTGACTACCATCCATGAGACCCTGGCTTGATATTTAGCACAATAATAATACTATCCAGGGAAATATTTAGAAGTTAATTTTTTTTAAAGATTTTATTTATTATAAGTAAGTACACTGTAGCTGTCTTCAGAAACCCCAGAAGAGGGCATCAGATCCCATTACAGATGATTGTGAGCCACCATGTGGTTGCTGGGATTTGAACTCAGGACCTTTGGAAGAGCAGTCAGTGCTCTTAACTGCTGAGCCATTCTCCAGCCCTAGAAGTTAATTTTTAAAGTCCCTTATATCATTTTGGAGTGAGGGAAGGCAAAGGAATATCCAAAAGAGAGCAAACCACAGTTGCCAAAGACCCAGTGATGTGGACACCCATGGGCCGTAGCTTGGATATTTTGCCTTCAGTGGGTAGAATTAAAACACCGGTATTGGCACTAATTTTCTCAGATGAATTTAGCATTGCTTAAACAAATTAACATTCCAATCTTGACGGATTCACTTGGCTGGAATAAATTCACATGCTGAAGCAAAAGAGAAGGGAGGAAAGGCAAGAAGAAGTGGGAGGTGGTGAGGCACGTAACATCAACCTCTCACCTCTCGCGCCTCACTCCTCACTCCTCAAACGTGCTGACTTTAGCATGGCACACACTTGAGAAAAATGATTAAAACGATTGCTCACGTGTGACAGAAAAGTAATTTCCATTTAGAAAAATATTTAAATCAGGAGTTGGGAGTATTCTCTGTCTTAGTTAATAATGGGCTAGATTACATGGAGAGTAGATTATATAAAGCCTATGGATCAATATACCATTTTCCTGATTAAATTGCTGGTGTGCTGTGGGATTTGTAGGGGATACAGCTGGGGAGATGTCTGGAGACCTGAAATTGCATTTCAAGGGTAAATAAGGAGTAATGTGAGCTGGGGTAATTTCTTTTTATCTTTCTTCCCCCAGATTTTTAGATAGATGAGGTTGACTGCTGGAGAAACGTGTTTCTTCATGGCACTCGCTCCTTCTCTATCTCCACTCAGAACAGCCATGCTCCCTCCTCGGGAGATTTGCTTAAATACTACATGAGCACACTTATGTCTCTGTCTCTGTGCATTGAATTTGATCCATGAGGGTAAATTCAATAAGCATGAGCAGCAGTGACAGGCCACATTTATCTAAGGTCAGGAGTGGGTGATGCTAACAGTTATCTTTCCCTTACACTTATGAAATATGCTGGAGCTTAAGGCTTAACTGCTCAGAAAGGCCGCTGCTGGGTGTAATCACCTTGTTCCCTGTGAACAATGAACTAAGTCACAAAGAACAACTTTATAGAAGCAGTCTGTGCATAGTGGGTGGGATAAAGGCATCTGCTGCCACCTCTGCATTTCCAGTAAAATAATTATTCCCAAGGAAATGGTTGCATCCTATTATACTTGAAGGTGGACAAGCACTCACCCAGGTTGCTCTTGAACTCATGGCAATCCTCCTGCCTCAGACTCCCTTTTCTGTTTCAAGGTTGCCATGCTCAGCTAAAAGTCAGCATTTGAACTGTTGACTCTGATAGTTAATTCAGGTAGTCATTCGCCACACCATACAGGAGGTGTGGTCTCATGAATTCATGGTCAGAAAGTTGAAGGATTGGCTTCTGATTTTAACATCCTATGGACATTCTGATCCCTGATTTACCTCAGACAGATTTTTTATTATTTATTTATTTTACATCCCAAATGTTGCCCCCCTCCAGATCCCCCATCAAAGAATTTCCTCCTCCCCCTCTCTTCCCCCTCTCTCCTCCCCTTCACCTCTGAGAGGCCCGGACTTCCCTCCTTCCTGGGGCATCAAGTCTCTACAGGATTAGACACATCTCCACTAAGGCCAGATAAGACAGTCCTCTGCTACATATGTGCCGGGCACCTCAGACCAACCCCTGTATGCTCTTGGCTTAGTTTCTGGGAGCTCCCAGGGGTCAGGGTGAGTTGATACTGTTGGTCTTCCTATGGGGTTGTCATCCTCTTCAGTTCCTTCAATCCTTCCCCTAACTCTTGCATAGGAGTGTCTGACCTCAGTCCGAAGGTCAGCTGTGAGTATCTGCATCTGTCTCAGCCAGCTGCTGATAGAGTCTCTCAGAGGACAGCCGTGCTAGGCTCCTGTCTGCAAGTACAAATGGCATCAGTAATAGTGTCAGGTTTGGTGTTCACCCACGGGATGGATCCCAAGTTGGGCCAGTCCTTCTGTCTCTGCTCCGTTTTTGTCCCTGCTTTTCTTTTAGACATAAAAAAATCCTGGGTCAAAATTTTGAAGTTAGATTAGTGACCCCATCTCTCCACTGAGGGCCCTGCCTCTTCAGGTTCCATCTCCCCACTGTTGGACATTTCAACTAAGGTCATCACCATCGAATCCTGGACTCCTTTTCTATCCCGGGTCTCTGGGACTTTCTAGGGGTTCCCCCACCCTCACCCCCCATCTCCTGCAGCTGCATATTTCCGTTAATTCTCCTACTCCTCTGGGTTTTTCTCCTGTCTCCCCCGTACCTAATCCCGCTTCCCCTTTCCCCTTTCCTTCCCCTTTCCCACCAAGTACTCTGCTTCCCTCTGCCTCCCAGGATTATTTTGTTCCCTCTCCTAAGAGGGATTGAAATATCTTCAATTGGGCCTTTAATCTTGTTAAACTTCTTAGAGTCTGTGGGATGTATCATGGGCAGTCTGTATTTTTTGACTAATATCCACTTATCTGTGAGTACATACATGTCATTTTGGGACTGGGTTACCTCACTCAGGATGATATTTTCTAGTTCCATCCATTTACCTATGAAATTCATGATGTCCTTGTTTTTAATGTCCGAATAGTATTACATTGGGTAAATGAACTACAGTTTCTGGATCCATTCTTCTGCTGTGCCTCAGACAGTTTTACAGGATACAAAAGCAGGCAGTCCACACTGGTCTCCTGAGCAAAAGGCATGTCTTTCCCTTCCTTCCCTTCCCTTCCCTTCCTTTCCCTTTTCCCCTCCCCTCCCTTCTCTTCTTCTCTTCTCTTCTTCTCTTCTCTTCTCTTCTCTTCTCTTCTCTTCTCTTCTCTTCTCTTCTCTTCTCTTCTCTTCTCTTCTCTCCTCCTCCTCCTCCTC
>NC_034592.1:125721047-125727542 GCF_900095145.1 Mus pahari | reverse complement strand
TCTCTCTCTCTCTCTCTCTCTCTCTCTCTCTCTCTCTCTCGTGTGTGGCATGTGTGTGCTAATTTTGAAATCAAGGCCATAAGGTTACAAGCTAAACATGAAGCCCTCCACTGAGACCTGCAGAACCAAGAAGAATAACTTCTACAAAAAGACATACTTTTACAGTGGAAATATGCTGCCAAGTCTACAAGCATGGCCCTGACATGAGACCTCCTCCAACAAAGTCTAACTCCATGGTGAGACCTCCTCCAACAAGATTACACCTACTCCAACAAGGACTCTCCTCCTAATAATGCCACTGTCTATGAGCCAAACATCCAAACACATGAGTCTGTGGGGGCTATTTCTGTTCAAATTACCACACTGTCTTAAATTGGTCTTTTAAAAAAATTGCTGAATGCTTGTTCTCAGGAAGTAGCCAAAGAATTGTTTGGGAATTGAAATTGGGATTGTTTATCCACAGGCCATTAATTATGTTCATGCTATTACTTTCCATAGGATCTTATGGCCGTTGTTCAGCAGGACCCTTGGTGACTTATTTACACACCACCCTCAGGACCAGCACTCAAAGGAAATGCAGAGGCCAAGTGACAGCTCTGATGACTTAGGTATGGGACAGCAGGGAGGGGCAGGAGGGCTGGCTTGCTTGCTTGTTTCTATTTGCAGCTTTATTTGAGAACTCAGGAATAGGCACACTGTTCTTTTTATTACATCGGACCTCCCTAATATGTTTTCTCTCCATACATGCATGCACACATGCATACACATGGAAAACCAACTTTATCAGACATTAGGAATAACATTTGTGAAAGCTTGACTGTGAATGTGCACACTGTGCTAAGTGTTTGCAACATTCCTGACAGACAACCTCAGAAAAAAATTTAAACATCTTGAGTGTCTGGAAAGAAAAGATGTTCAAGGTTAATTCAGTAAAAAAAAAAAAAAAAAAAAAACAGGAACGCTGGCTCCTCAAATGTTTTGCAGATGTTTTAAAGCCCTCTAGTTTTAAATGTAATTTCATTGCTATTTATTTGTATCTGTTACGTTTTGCATATTATATGGAGTGGCTTTGTGCGGAATGTCTCATCTACCTCAATTTTCATAATTATGCTCAAAGTTAATTATGATTGCCCCCAAAGCATTGCTATTCCCGCTCTGAGGAGGAATGAATTGGGAAGACAATTGTCAAGCCAACAACAGAAGCCCAAACACCACTCCTCACTTAAAGACTCTCCCATGTCTGTATTACACACATAAGATATAGTTAGTTCTTGCTACAGCCCAGCCATGGAGATGATAACAATCTATGTGAAGTCAAGAAGCCAGAGGTTGAAAAGAATTTGAACCTCGTTCATGCCCGCAAGGCCCGGAACTGGCAGTAAATATTATCACCTGCTTCTGTAGACCACCAAACTGCCCGACAACTTTACATGCAAGCAGGCAGTGAATGCTTGTGAACATGTAGGCATTTGCATGCAGAGGGCAGAAGTCAACTTAGAATGTCAAGCTTGTTGCTTGAGACAAGGTCTCTCACTGGGACTTGGGGCTCTTTGGTTAGGCTAGGCTAGCTACCCAGTGAACCTCAAGGATCCATCTGTCTCTACCTCTCCAGCTCTGAGCTTACAAGTGTGCTCTATCATTCTGTGTTTAGTTTTGTTTGTCTTGTTTATTTGTTTTACACCTGGGTGCTGGGGGTGGAACTCAGGTTCTCATGAACAATTAAGCTATCCCACTAACCCTCCCCCAGAATTCGTTTAAGAAATCTTTTATTGCCTATTGTGTTGCCTCTCCTTGCCTTTTGTCAGTTTCTGTAACTTCACTGTAGCTATTTTCAGTCAGGACTTAGATTTTTTTTTCACAACCTCTTTGTGTCCAAGAAGCTTTCACAAAGTCTTGATTATACACATATATAAATCATATATACAAATCAAACAGAGATGATAAATCATTAAAAATTATATTAAAACAATTCTTTTTGTTTTATAAAACGCTGTTATTTATTAAAGACAAAATGCATATTTATCAAAATATGCTTTGACTGAGGTAGCTGTACTTATTTATTTTTACATAAGGAAATCCTCTCTTGGGCTGGTGACAAGGCACAGTGTGTAAAGGCACTTGCATGTAATTCTTCTGAGATCCCACCTGGGGGCAAGAAGAACTGTCTGTCCTCCGACCTTCACAGATTTACCTTCCTCTCATTCTCTCACACACAATAAATTAAGTAAGAACATAAATAGTTGTCTTAGTCAGGGTTTCTATTCCTGCACAAACATCATGACCAAGAAGCAAGTTGGGGAGGAAAGGGTTTATTCAGCTTACATTTCCATACTGCTGTTGATCACCAAAGGATGCAGGACTGGAACTCAAGCAGGTCAGAAAGCANGAGCTGATGCAGAAGCCATGGAGGGATGTTCTTTACTGGCTTGCNTNCCCTGGCTTGCTCAGCCTGCTTTCTTATAGAATCCAAGACTACCAGCCCAGAGATTGTCCCACCCACAAGGGGCCTCTCCCCCTTGATCACTAATTGAGGAAATGCCCCACAGCTGGATCTCNTGGGNGCATTTCCCCAACTAAAGTTCCTTTCTCTGTGATAACTCCAGCTGTGTCAAGTTGACACAAAGCTAGCCAGTACAATTGACCCCTTGTCAACTTGACACACAAACACATCACTAGTAAGCCTCAACCCTTAGTTTCTTATTCATCCCCAAGATCTAAACAACTTTAAAAGTCCCACGGTCTTTACAAATTCTTAAAATTTCAATTTCTCTTAAAATCCAAAGACTTTACAGTTAAAAGCCTCTTAACTGTGGGTTCCACTAAAATACTTCCTTCAAGAGGGAAAAGCATCAGGGCACAGTCACAATCAAAAGCAAAATCAAACTCCAACTTTCCAATGTCTGGGATCCAACTCATGATCTTCTGGGCTCCTCCAAGGGCTTAGGTCACTTCTCCAGCCATGCCCTTTGTAGCACACTGCTTGTCTTCTAGGCTCCAGTTGCCTGTACACCACTGCTGCTGCTGTTCTTGCTGGTCATCTCATGGTACTGGCATCTCCAAAACGCTGCTGTCTTCCACTGTAACTTGGCTTTAACAATAGCCTCTCATAGGCTCTCTTCATGATGCTAAGCCTCGACTCCTTTGCATGACCCCTTCAGTCCTGGGCCATCAATTGCAACTGAGGCTGCACCTTCATCAATGGCCTTCCATGGCCTCTCACAGGGCTGAGCCTCAGCTGCTCTGCATGACCCCTTCATGCCTTCAAAACCAGTACCACCTGGGTGACTCTTACACATTACCAAGTCCTGCTGTAGCACGAAGTAAAACCTTGGTTATCTCTGGAACACAGCCTCTGTGCTCTCAGAAAACACTTCCCAGAAGATGTCACCTCAATGATGCTGGTCTCTTCTTAATCACCACTAATTTCTTAGCTCCAGCGAACCAGCATCAATTGTCCCAGTAATCCAACGTTTTGCCTTAGTAGTTCTGGTATCTTGTTAATCACAGCTGATTCTTCAGCCCCAGCTAACCAGAACCACAGAATCTACACAATCCAAAATAACAATGGCCCTGAAAAGAGTCTTTAATTTTCTGTCTGAAATTTCACAAGCCAGGCCTCCATCTTCTGCACTGTTCTCAAACATTATCTTCTGAGCTCCTACACAACATCTCACAGAGTTCTTAACACCGAATGGATCTTCTAGCCCAAAGTTCCAAAGTCCTTCCATAGTCCTCCCCAAAACATGGTCAGGTTGTCACAGGAATAACCCACTATGCTGGTACCATTTTGTCTTAGTCAGGGTTTCTATTCCTGCACAAACATCATGACCAAGAAGCAAGTTGGGGAGGAAAGGGTTTATTCAGCTTACATTTCCATACTGCTGTTGATCACCAAAGGATGCAGGACTGGAACTCAAGCAGGTCAGAAAGCANGAGCTGATGCAGAAGCCATGGAGGGATGTTCTTTACTGGCTTGCTTCCCCTGGCTTGCTCAGCCTGCTTTCTTATAGAATCCAAGACTACCAGCCCAGAGATTGTCCCACCCACAAGGGGCCTCTCCCCCTTGATCACTAATTGAGGAAATGCCCCACAGCTGGATCTCATGGGGGCATTTCCCCAACTAAAGTTCCTTTCTCTGTGATAACTCCAGCTGTGTCAAGTTGACACAAAACTAGCCAGTATAGTAGTTTAAAAACTTGCCTGGATATTTGGCAGTATAGGAATCTGAGCACTGTCAATCGATCACTATCATTCAGAGGCGATCAATATTTCTATTTTACATTTGTTAATGCTGAGGCTTCCACTCACATAAATATGGAGTGTAAAACAGCACAAACGTGTTTAGGGCCATCTCAGAAAGTGCTTCAAATTCTGTCCTAATCCAAAACCAAAATTAAACAACCGGATTTTGTGAAACTTGGGCCAGCAACTCCAACAACAGTCCTTGAAGTCAAATGTTCTAACACAATGCAACCCAGAGATGCACTAATGCGATACGTGCCAAGGACTGCTGGAAGGCAATACTGAGGTTCTGCTTCCCAGAACTCACGTATTGCTTTCCTGTAAGGGCAGGCAGCTTCCTGTGCAGAATCAGAACACCAGGATCCATCGCATGTGGTCTCAAATCAGAGCCACGTTGTTTCCGGTGGTGTTTGTTGACAGTGTGTGGTATCAGGGCAGGCACACGTGTATTTAGAACCAAGGCCTACTGTAATATGGGCAGGGACTGTCAGAATCACTGATTCTTAATATGCTTCTTAATTTGATTAATATGATTCTTAATTTGCCCTTCAGAAATGGAGAGGCCCTTGGCTCAAAAAAATAAAAAATAAATAATTTAAAACTACAAGTGTATGACTCGGAATTCTAGCTTGTAAGCGTCCTTCATAGCTAATGTAACTGCTTTTGGTGATGGTGCATTCAAGAACCGTTTTCTACGGCTGCATTTGATTATAGAATCCCAGATGCTATTAATGTCCACAGTTTAAGAAGCTAACGAAGCTAACTTTTCAGCAAACTATCACACAGCTTACAGTGAACCTGCATTTAAATTTGAGGATTACAAACTTCCCATCTCCTTTCTCCCCTTTCAAATTCCTTTCATGTCCCCTGAAATAATCCCTCTTGTATTTATGACCCCTTCTTCTACATTAATGTATTTATATATATATGTATGTGTATATATATATATATACATATTATACATGTGTATGTATAAATAAATATATATGTATATGTGTGTGTAAATGTCTCTATAGACAACAAACTGTGTCTCATTAATTTTGCCTTTATTTTTGTGTGTTTCGGGCTGACCACTTGGGATGAGAGAGAGGAGAGAGAGAGAGAGAGAGAGAGAGAGAGAGAGAGAGAGAGAGAGAGAGAGAGAATTGGTTCTCTCTCCCTCTGTCAGCAGCCATTGACTGCCTGTAGCTCTTCACCTAGTGGGTGGGGCTTTGTGAAAGTTTTCTCCATCCATGTTGCCATGACAATTGGTGTAGTCTTTTCAGGGCTTGTGCAGGCAGCCATATTGCTGACGGTTCATGGGAATATCATCCCTGTCCTGACCAGAAGCCACCATTACACAACAGAATTTATAACCTGTTAAAGATGCTAAAATGCCATTGCTCTTAATGAGGGAAGAATTCCCCAACAGGAAGAGGGACCAGAATGACTCATTGCCCGCAAGCTCCTGCTCCCATCCATTCTCTAAGACTGATGTGGTGTGTACAGGAAAGGGAGGGGAGGAAAACAGCAAGGATGTTGAGATACTTTCAGCCTCAGAAGGGTTGCGCCATCACTCATATTCAGTAGCTTTTGAATACTGAAGCCAGAGAGCATGCTTATTCTGATTCCGGTTTCCAGGGCTCTGAGTTCTGTCCTGTGATCAGTTCCCAGAGACACAATAGATCAGAGGGCAGAAAGGATGGCCATGCCCTGAATGGTGAACCTGATTTTCATATAGATGGTTCCCCCAGAAGGGATAACCAAACAAGTACTTCCCCGCTCCTGGATGAGGTCAGTCCTGGGGATAGGAGCTTATTAGCACTCGGGGGGAATTCTGCTACAGAAGCCCTCCACTTGGGGAACAAAGATGGAACCCTGACACCAATCAGATGGTACAAGAGGTGTGCTGTATGTCTCCAAGAGAGATAAGGTCTGGGATAAGGAAGCCATTGATCAAGAGAAATTAGTGCTGGGAATGATGGCACACACCTTTAATACCAACACTCAGAAGGCAGAGGAAGACAGATCAAGACCAGCTTGATCTACAAAGAGAGTTCTAAGACAGTACAGGCTACACACAGAAACCCTGTCTTGGAAAAAGAAAACAAATAAAACAGAAAAAAAGAAAGAAAGAAAGAGAGAGAGAGAGAGAGAGAGAGAGAGAGAGAGAGAGAGAAGAAATTACAGAGAGTGGATAAGTGGAAAAATCATCTTAAAACTTTTGCAAGCCTTAGATGCTACCTGGAACATTGCCTTTCATGACATAAATGA
>NC_034592.1:125698157-125720802 GCF_900095145.1 Mus pahari | reverse complement strand
GAGAGAGAGAGAGAGAGAGAGAGAGAGAGAGAGAGAGAGAGAGAGACAGAGAGACAGAGAGACAGAAAGACAGAGAGCGAGCGAGAGAAATATACTAGTTATACACAGTCAGTGCAGTTTTTCAGTTAAACACAGAAACTCTTGTGGACAGCCCCTGCCAGGCAGTGAGGCAGGCATCGGCACATTTGGAAGTCTCTGAATCTTGCACCCACAATCATTTCAACCCCACTTCTCACTTTTACTGGTAACACTCTAACTTTAAGAAAGGAGAAATATCACAGCTGGCATCTTTAGAATTTAAAATACCATAAGAAAGGAAGGAAGTATCACGCTTGGGTAGAGATATTAGGGATAAGGTACAACTCACTGAGGGAAACCATTTCCTCCTGATAAAGTGTGGTTATAATTTGCTTTTCTTTTATTCTCTTTAATCTACCTTTCCATAATTTTAATATAATACTTTATTTATTCTTTGAGAATTTCACATAATACGTTTTGGTCATATTCACCTCCTAAATTCTCCCAGATATATCTCCTCATCCTCCTCCCAACTTCATGACTCCTTCTCTTTTAAAACAACCCACTGAATCCAATTAGTGCTATCCATACCCTCATAGGCGTAGAGTCATGCACTACTACATGGTCAACCTTTCATGGACCTCAGCCATAAAGTAAACTGACTGTCCCCCACCTAGCAGCCATCAATTGTTATGGATAGCTGCTCCCTGACTCCATGCTATAATATTGCCTGGCTTGGTCGTGTGCAGGTCGTGTGCAGCTGCTGTGGTCTTTTGGGTGCAAAGGTCCAGTTACATGACTTTTTATCAGAAGGATATCTGAATTGCATCTCTGATTCTAGGTAGAAAATAACATCTCAACTGCCCAAAAGATTATAAGATTACAAAAACAAGACTAGTGCTATAGCTCAGTAGACCTTCTGTGCTGCTGCTGCTGCTGCTGCTGCTGCTGCTGCTATTGCTACTACTACAATATATGCACACATGTATATATACAAATCTATAATAAAAACATGCTATTGCATCCTCCTTTAAGTGTTAATCTAAACAGACCCGTCAATCAGTTGGACAGAAAACCACCACTCAAGAAAACTGGTCTATGCGAAGACACATTAACAAGTTTGGCGTGGAAAGTATCCCTTACTGGGCTATATACCCAAAAGTTCTTCTCTCTGTGCACTTGCTTCTAGATGTTCACTGCTACATCTACAATCTAAGTTCTAATTCAAAACATGTGATTTTTTTTCTTCCTCTATTTCTCTGCAGCTGCTGACAAAAGGAAAGTGTGGCTTCCTTTCTTTCTCTTACCCACTTCCCTCCTTCCAGAAGCTGACAGACAGGAGTTTTCCTCTGGGTCTGTTTAATTTTTTGTTGTTATTGCTGTTGTTGTTGTTTTTAAAACTATGAGACTGAGAGCCTGCAACTGTGGTAGGAAAAGATAGAGACGTGCTCATATTCTACACTAACACACTGGGCACTTCATATAGAAAGGATCTGTGTCTGCTCTGGAAATAGCCTGGTATGCAATACTAACTGTTCCAAGTTCGTCTTCTACCTAGACACGTGATCTAGGTGGTGCCTCTCTGCAGTCTCTGTGGCTTGGGGCACAGAAATAGTGCTACACAGAGGAAGATGATAATGGGTGGGAATAAAGGGGAATCTCCGAGGCAAGGCTGACCACCAAACCAGAGAGGTAAGACTAAACTTACAAAGGCTCACTGTTGGCTGAAGCTGTAGATGGGAGAGGGGCGCAGATTTGGGGACCTTGACTCTGTCTTCCAAGATTTCTGGCTCTGAATAAAATGCAGTTAGAGCCAGTTCCTGTTTCTGCTCTCTGGGGTTAGCTGTGACGGGCATCAGGGATTTCCGTTTTTCACTTGTAAAAGGGGACCCCTGACTCCCCAGAGGCATTCCAATGGATTGCACTTGTCCAGAGGAATTTGTATGGAAAGAAGAAATGAAAGCAGAAACAGGAGCAGAGGAAACAGTCTTCAGACTGGATTTTTTGGATGTCCCCTTTGGTGACTTAAAACTTGAAAAAGAACCAGACAGGTAACAGAAAAAGGCAACGGTTCCAAAGATTGCCTCCCTCCACCCCCCACCAGCCTCAGCACACACTCGCAGACTTATTTAAATCTGAGGAAACATGAAATGGTCGTTTGGAATGTAAAGTTACCTCCACTGAAATAACATATGAAGTATTTTTAAAAGAAAAAAAATCCAGAGACATAGTCCAAATGTTTATGAGTACAAAAACTCGTTTTATACCTAACATTCTGATATCCAAGGGTATCAGATATAAAAAGTAACAATACGAAGCTATCGTGACAAATATAGTACTAAGACATCACAAGACCAGAGAGACAAGTAACAGAAAACACACCCAAAAGTCAGACTTCTAACTCTTCAAGCTTACGGCCATGGAGTCAGAGCTAGGGAGAATGACCATTTAGAAATAACTACAGATAAAACACCTTGTATGTGCATTGCTGAGTAAATAAAGGTTCTCGCTCGCTGAATGCTAAGTATTGGGTTATAAATGACCTATATGATTCACACAGCACGTAGTCACAGTCTGTAGAAAGATCAGAGCAAGAGAAAACAAGACTGAGTTGACAATTTCCATATATTAGCGCCTTCGAGATCCAACCTCCTGTCACCAAATAAAGCCAGAAAGGTACAGATACACAGTTTCGGTTATTTCCACTTCTTCTCTTCTTCATCGCTGGTGTTTCTGTTTTAGCTGCTGTTTTAATTAATTTCTTATTCACAGAAGAAGTCAATATCCTGAAAAGGGGGGGAAAAGGTTGAACTTTCAGGCTGGTTTCCAAAAAAGCAGGTATAGATTTTAAATTTTAAAATAAGATTTAATTTTGGATTTGGGATAGATAAGTCAAGGTTGAAAACCTAAGGATTTGAAATAATTATTACTTTAAGTCAGATACTGTTTAAGATGGTTTTTCAATACATGTCTAGTTTGTAGTTTTTTTTCACAGACAGAGCACAGTGCCATGCAGTGATGACAGGTGAGCCGTGGCTGTCGGGCTGAGTTATATTTGAAGCATTGCGGTCAGCTGGGAGACTCACTTCAAAATGACCATCTTGCAAAGGAGCTCAGAAAGGATCTTCTATTTCTGCCACAGTTTACAGGGCCCCAGGGCAGTGGGAGGACCTCCATTTTATTTCATGCAGAAGCCACACAGATAAGACTCAAAAAAAAAAATTCTGGATTTTCTAGAATATTTTGATCAACTGAAAAACAGGTGGCAATTTTTTCTTCAATCATAAATAAATCTACCTCTCATAAGACCATCAGGAAGAACAGCTTAGTAATTTTTTTTTAGTTCCTCTCTCTATGGACAGATGCCTTTCATTAAAATAGAAGGAGTGTTGTGTTGTATATTTGAACCATACTGAGTCTCCATTGCTACACACACACATACACACACACACACACACACACACACACACACAGGTATGTGCACATGCACATGATGTGGGAGGAGAGTTAAGTACATGAGGTGGCAGGTGTGAATTGTGAATCAGCCTGTTGGGATGATCATTTTATAGTATGTATATGCATCAAAACTTCAAGTTGACCATCTTCAATATATAATTTTACTGGTCAATTATATTCCCAATAAAGATAAAATACAGTTTTCAAAAGTTGAAACATTTAAAAAAAATAAATTTAGATAGAGTGATTATAGTGTATGAAGAAAGGGTGCCAACCTCACAAGGCTGATAGCCAATATGACATTCTACATGTCACCAACTCATAAATGTCACTGCTGACCTCTGTTTTGTACAGCATATACTGTAAATTGAAGGACATATTCTCTTTTTCTAGAATAAGTCTACATTACCCCTAAATCTTATTCATCCCCCAGTCACCTCTGAGATGCTTACCGTGGTTGGGATCTCCTTGGTGGCCTCCTGGTACACGTGTTGCTCTTTAACCAAGTTGCTGGGGAAATAACCTACAATTCCCATCTCATCCTGGTGGTCACCATAAACCTGTGTGCCCAAAGCAGCAGCAGTCAGGGGCAAGCTGATGTCAGGGCTTTTGAGAAACTCCTCTCCTCGTAATGAAAATTACAGGAGCCAGCGCTCCCTTTAGCTGTGCATTCCAGGGAATTCAGAACAAATGTGAAATTCACTGGCAGCATCAGGAATTGTGAGTCTCACTACCTTAACATTACTTCTCTTTCTGCACTCTCATACTTTGCCTGAAATCATCTGGAATCTATAGGAAATTAAAGTCAGTAAAATTTAAAGCAAATGGACTCCCATGTTACAGTATGTATACTTTCCACTTTTTAGCAATTCCAAGTGACATACACTAAGTACATCCTGACTGACTCCTTCATCAGTTGTAGATGTGTCTCTGGGATGACATCAACCATGCTTCATCCCTCCCTGGGCTCTGCTTTGGTCTGTGGGTACGTTTTAAGTCAAGCAAGTGGCTCCTGCAAAATCAAAGAGGATTCTAACTTTTCCTGAAGGAATTTTCTCCTTTAGACTGGCCAGTAACATACAACGCTTGGCAAATCCTCTTAGATATTTTTTGAAGGAGACTTAACTTTTATGCAATGCAGAAACCTCAGCGTGCATGTTTTCTTTTCCCCTGATCAAAAAATCAGTTTGAATTACCCTTAATTTTGCTGTGAAGTCATCCATTTTTAAAAATGCAATAGCAGAAAATGAATCTGAATTTTTGTGTTTCCACTTATGGTTTCCATATTGTCTTTACAGCTACTGATAAACATTAAACAGACTGAAGACCAAAAAGCCAGGAAAAATTAAGAGCAATACAATTATATATATATATATATATATATATATATATATATATATACACACACACATACATATGTATATATTAAAAACAATTTCATCTTACACTACCAGCCCAAAACTCTCCAGCTCCATTTTCTGTTACCAGCTTGGAATAAACATAGATCTGCTGCCCTTTCTTGACATCGATGAACCTACAGTCGGGGGCATTGTAATCTTCCTGTGCTCTTGCCAGAGAAATAGTATCTGGAAGAGAAAAACAAAAGAGAAGTGGCCAGATGTCCTACTAGTAAGAAGAGAAAGTGTACGAGAAGTAAGAGAGGAAAGGAGAGCGTAGCTGGGCTTCAAGCAGAGGAAGGGCGGCAAGGAAATCACAGGCAGGTGAATTCTCTGCAGTTAGACCCCAAACACAGACCCTGAGACACAGCGCTGCAAACAATGAGCACATTTAGGATTCACTGCAAAGTACAATCTGGCTGTTAGCCAGACAGATTTCCCATTATATGATAGAAAGACAATGAGAACCAAACCATTAACAGCGCCTTACAGACACACTCCTCATCTGCACACAACTTCTTAGAAGAAAGTTTATCCATAAATACACCATGCCCGGCACATAGAACCACAAGGCCCCCAAGCAAAAGAATCAGTATTCTTGCCATCTTCCTTCTTGCTGTTTTGACTAGCACTCTTTGCCTGATTCAGTGGTTCTTTTATTTGAAAGCCAACTCTCTGGGTAAATACCCAGCCAATAGGAAGGGGCCACCCCCCATCATTCCATCCCCTCCCCTGTAATTTCATAATGTGTGCTCCTGGATTCCAGAGGCTTTTTTAGCATTTCATTTTTCAGAGAGAGTCACACTCCATGTGTCTATGTTCTATACAAATGCCGTGCCGTGCTTAAAGCTGTATCTGCCACCAGCAGGGCTGGTGTAGACACCAGCAGGGCTCTGTTGAGAGGCCTGTGAGACCTTCAACCACTGTTTATTTTTCTCTTTTTTCCTGTTCTTTCAGTTTATGAGCAAACATGTATTGACTGAAGGAATCTGTTCAAGATGTAAAATGGAGACCGGGGAGATGGTCACTGTATCAGGCACTTGTCATGAAAGTATTTAGAACCCCAGAACCCATACAACAATGAGACAGGCATTGTGGCAGAGACAGACACAAGACATCCTGCAGGCAAGCTTGCTAACTGGAGAAACTGGAATCAGCAAGCTCTGGGATCAGCAAGACACTCAATAAATAAAATGAAGAGAAACTGAGGAAGACACCCAATGTCAACATCAGGCCTTCTCAGGAACACATATGCATGCATCCAGACACATGTAAACACAGACACACACACAGAGCAGCACACAAACACATTTTAAAAAGTCAAAATGTCTCGAGTACAAAATTTATTTTAGTAAGTCTAATAAAAATCTAGATTTGCATAATATATGCAAATATATTTGCATAATATAGTTTGTGTTGTTTGTATATGTAAATATATATTTACATAATATAAAGAACTCTTACACAAATATTTTGTGATAAGTTTCTTAGAAGTTATGTTTGGCCTGAGCCACTGTGGATTATATAATATATTAGTTAACATCACAACCAGATCTTAACAATGTGGAAGCAAGAAATACGTGGGGGAGGAAAAGAAGGCAAATCTTTCTTTATTCCGGTGTTTGTTAGCTTACGACATGGAGCCTGAGACAATCAATTTATAAAGAAAAAGTTAGTGTGGGTTACAGGTCTATAAGTTCTAGTTCATGATCACTGCTCCCATTAATGTGGCTCTGTGGCATATCCTGGGAGAGGGCAGTAACAGAGAACACCACTATGGCCAGGAACCAGAAGATACAGTCAGCAGGACCCTGCAATCCCCTTCGCACCACCCCCAATGACAGAACTGCCTCTCAGTAGTCCAAGCTCCTCAAAGGTTCTGCCTCCTCCCAATTGCACCAATCTGGGGGAGCACACGTTTTAACATGAAGGTGGTGTTTTAGAGACTTTCAAGATCAAAACTGTAGCAACTTCCTCTAAAGATCATGTATTTAATCTACAAATGCTGATTGATCCAAGAGAAGAGGGTGAAACTTGAGATTTGTTACTGTGGTGGTTTCAATGAAAATGTCTTCATGCTACCATGCTTTTGACCATGGCAATAGTGAACTAAATCTATGAACTGTAAGCTAGCCTCAATTAAATCTTTTCCTTCATAATAGTCATGGTGTGTCTTCACAGTGACTAAACCCCTAATACGACACTTAGTTTTTCCTACTTTCCCGCCCTTGAGTATGTTCCATAGGAGGAGGTACTGTAGGGAAATAGGTCAGTGAAACCTCACTCTGCCCCTCAACCTGGAACTTGGAAATCCTCACCCCCATGACTTACAGTTAATGGCCAAGCAATACTTAATGACCCCACTGTACTTTGCCACTAGCTCTCTGTGCATGCTGCAAAGCCTCTAGAAATGCCCTCCTCAGCCTTGCCCACTGTTCTTGCCCAGAAACAGCTGCCATTCTGTTTCTCCTCACTAAATCTCTTGTGTGAAGGGTGTTATGTGCTATATAACTCTGTGGTATTCCTTGGCTCCCTATTGCTAAAATATCCTTGCACTAAAAAACCCTTTCAGGAACATTTTAGAAGTCACCAATACATTGTCATTGTTCCATCTGTTTAGTAAAGATTTGCTGTGTGCATATACTGTGTTTTTGCTTTAGGCATGTGGAATCTAGTACTGAATAAAACAAAACAAAAACCAGCCTTGGTCCAAACACTTTATCATTTACCAGGAGACAGACAGTACGTAGCTGCTTTTTATAGAGTGCTTGAGACAGGCATCTCTCTGGTTAGGTGAAGTAGTTTAGAAGAATAAAAAGTCTTCTTGCTTGGTGTAGATATATGTACCGTGTGTGTAATAGAGTTTTACTGTTTTATGTATATGTAAGGGTTTTTAGGGCAAATTGTTTTAAGGAAAGTATCCTGTATACAGTTGGCCTGATTTGCAAGGCTCTTTTATGCAGTATCTTTATTAGAGATGATAAAAAGCCCACAATGGCCAAAGTGTCCTTTCCTGACCACCCTGTTCACAGGTCACCCAGAGGGACTGTGATCCACTGCCACTGCCTCTTGTCAATGTCAAATTAAAAATGGATTTTCAAATCATCTTTCCTGTTTCTCATCAAGGAGAGTAAATTAGAAGCCACCTAGGGAAGTGGAATGGCGGGTGGGTTTGGTTTGGCTTTTCTGCCTTTAATCTAAGGACCTAAAAGCGCCTGTAGGAAAAACACAACCACTGATTAACTCTTTGTTCTGACTGGATAGTTGTCTGCAGACTGTTCCAGTCCCAAACCAGCAGCCAACATGGGACTTTAAAGACATTTGCTGGGCTGACGAGGTGGCTCAGCGGGTAAGAGTACTGACTGCTCTTCTGAAGGTCCTGAGTTCAAATCCCAGCAACCACATGGTGGCTCACAACCACCTGTGATAAGATCTGATGCTCTCTTCTGGTGTGTCTGAAGATAGCTACAGTGTACTTACGTATAATAATAAATCTTTGGGCGAGCAGAGTTGACCAGAGCGAGCAGAGGTCCTAAAAATTCAATTCCCAACAACCACATGAAGGCTCACAACCATCTGTACAGCTACAGTGTACTCACATACATAAAATAAATAAATCTTTTAAAAAAAAGGCCAATTGCCATTTTAGAGCTACTTCAAGAAATAGGGATGAGGTAAGCTTGAGACTGCCACACTGTGAGCAGGCACCCACAGCAGAGGGAAAGGTAAATTACCCCCATTGCAACTAAGATAGCTAAGGCTAAGCTGGTCTTGTGATGGTGAAGAAAGACAATGCCAAACCATTCTAGGCACTATGACCCTGAGAAGGCATGGGTGATGCCAGTATTTGTGGTGGGTAAATATGAATTTAATTAAATTTATAACAATTCAGACCCAAGCAACTGTGCCTAATGTCATGCTCAAGACACTGTACCTATTGGAGAAGCCATAAGAGTTCTGACTAGTGCCTCCTTTTTCTGGGTTTCCTGGTGTTCTCCAGTCCTTTCATCTTTAAGCTACATTTGGGCTCTCATTCTTAAAATTGGCATTTACATCTTTCACATCTAAGAATGGGTTGTAAGTATGTGGAGCTGAAGCTGGGTAAGTATGATGTTAGGTATGAGGGAAGCAAGGAATAGCTGTGACTTAGTAGTTGCCCCTTGGGTTAGATTTCTCCCCAGGTCAGATTTAAGGCATCAGGCATCAATCTTAGACTCCCGTCGCCTGGCTGTGCTTTTTTCTGTTTTGCTTTGCTTAATAAACTTGAGTTAAAATAGTGTCTCTCCAGTGAATTCTTTCCAACAAGGAGACAGAGTCAGTAAGTACCCTGCCTAATAGCACCTTGATGCACAAGGACCCTGATGGTTAAGTACAGCTTATACCCCTGCTGTCTATGGATGTCTCAGTCCTCTGTCTAATGTATGGCCTTGAGATAGCTATCTATCCATCTATCTATCTACTCTATCATCCATCCATCCGTCCATCTATATATGTGTGTGTGTATGTGTGTGTGTGTGTGTGTGTGATTCAACCCCTTAAACCCCAAGGTAAGAAAAAAAAATCTTGGGCTGGAGAGATGGCTCAGTGGTTAAGAGCACTGACTGCTCTTCTGAAGGTCCTGAGTTCAAATCCCAGCAACTACTTGGTGGCTCACAACCATCTGTAATGAGATCTGACGTCCTCTTCTGGTACATCTGAAGACAGCTACAGTGTACTTAGATATAATAAATACATCTTTAAAAAAGTAAAAAAACAAAATTCTTGATCTTCCTTGGTAATATAGCTTGGTCAAAACTTACTTGGCTGATGGGCCTTCTGACTTGAGAATTGGGGTTTAACACCGTGCTCCAGTTGTATCTCCCAATGTTCCGAATTCATGGCCTTAAGGTAAAGCCCTAGCCTCTGTGAAATCTGGAAATTGGATCCTAATTCAGATGATATAATCCCATAGGTGAGTCTGCTTTACTAACCACATACTAATCATTAACTCAGAATTCAGCAGGAATAAAACTAAAGTACAACCTGGCATTATAAAAAGGACAGTAAGGCCATTTGGAAATGGTCCATGGCCGTCCTTCACTACTAAGCTCCCACTCCCAGAAGGGTTTTTTGTTTGTTTCTGTTTGGGAAGGAACATCACTCAAAAGTGGGAACAGGTGCTCTGGAGGCGTTAGATACTAGATTTAGGTGCTTCCTGGAAAGGCCTGGTCGCTGGGACCAGAGATACTGCTGGGTGACTTTGTGATACCCAGATCTACAGGTTCCTGGGTTCCTTCTAGCTAGCTCTCCAGCAAAAAAGAAAAGGCAGAAAATTCTCTGGGTCCATCCATCATGCCTTTACTGGACCCAGCAGTGAGTCTCCCAGCCATGCGGAGTCATGCAGTCTCTTCACGCCTGGCCCTCTTGGAGAACATAACCAGTTCTTCAGGGCAGAGCAACCTTTCTATCCTAAGCTAGAGTAAGGAGCAGAGTATCCCTTCCTAAGCTGTAATGGCATGGACCATATATAAAAAAATGGGCTATGCATTTTTTCTTCCTTTTTAAAATTGCTTATACTAAGATAGTTTCCTGTTCAGAGTCTGTTATTCTACTCATATCTTTCTGGAATGTTATGTTTTGTTATTCACAGACTTAAAAATACTAAGGTAATAGGAAACAAAAGAGCATACTCTACAAAGACTTAAAGCTGCCAGTTACTGAGTTGTCTGAACGCCGTAAGAATTCTATGTACGACTTCTGCAATTTTTACATAAAATGGTGATTATTAAAATTAGATTATCATCCTTTTGTTCAAAATCTAACACAGACGTGTCTGAACATCTATCTGCATGTTCACAGCCGTTTTATTTCTAATAGCCAAATTCTTATTTTTTTAAAGATTTATTTATTATTTATAAGTACACTGCAGCTGTCTTCAGACACACCAGAAGAGGGCGTCAGATCTCATTACAGATGGTTGTGAACCACCATGTGGTTGCTGGGATTTGAACTCAGGACCTCTGGAAAAGCAGTCAATGCTCTTAACCACTTAGCCAACTCCTCAGCCCAATACCCACTTTCTTATCCACTGATGTTACAAACTGGGGCATCCAACACAGAATATACTTCCAGTAGTATCTGCCTATTTTACTGTTCCATCTGGTAAGTAATAATCATAATTGGTTTCCATTCCCTCATCCTAGACACCTCATCCCTAAGCAACCAGTTATCTGTCATAATAGTTTTGCTGTTTGAATAAATTTTACTTTTATTTGGAAAAAAATAAGTCTTTGATAAGTAGTTTTAGGAATAATTCTTATCTCCTCTTAATAAGTAATAAAGTCTCTACCTAAAGCTAAAAATGACCTTTTTTTGTAGGCACACAAGAAAAATTGTAAGTTCTAAGGGAGTTTTAAGGAAACACTCAACAAGAATACTAAGAAATAGTATTTTTCATTGTGCTGTATTTGAAAACTAAAGCCAGTTGCTAAAGATAGTTTCGTTAGTAGGGAGAAATCAAGTCATAAGTAGAAGCAAAACTAAAGAAAAAGGTTTCTGGAAATCTGTAGTTGTTTAACAATTAATTACAAAGAACTTACAGTAGTGCACATGCGTGTAATCTTAACACTTGGGTGAGTTTGGGGCTAGCCTAGACTACATTTGCAAAATCTTGTCTCTAAATAATGGACAGGGGACATAAAGCTCAGTGGTAGACTGCATGCCTACCATCTAACCTGGGTACACCACAGCGTCACAAAGGAAGATGGGCAACCTGGGTACACCACAGCGTCACAAAGGAAGATGGGCAACCTGGGTACACCACAGCGTCACAAAGGAAGATGGGCAACCTGGGTACACCACAGCGTCACAAAGGAAGATGGGCAACCTGGGTACACCACAGCGTCACAAAGGAAGATGGGCAACCTGGGTACACCACAGCGTCACAAAGGAAGATGGGCAACCTGGGTACACCACAGCATCACAAAGGAAACAGAGATTACAGAATCTTCCCCTTGGAGGAGGTCTGGCATTTTATTCATTGTTTTAAATCTATTTATTTTGACGAAGGGTCTCATGAACAGCTAACACTGGTCTTGAACTTGCAGTAATCCTCCTGCCTCTGCCCTCATAATGCTGGAATTATATGCAGGCAGTACCAAGCCTGAGACCCTTCCTTGAAAGTCATCCAGTATTGAGACTAGATATTAACCTTCTCTAAGAAGGAAAAAAAGCAAATGTCACATTGCAGGCGGCAATTTCATTTCCTGTTTTTCTAGACAACAGTAAGCAGCTGCTATCACATGGCCACTAATACTGTGTGATCCCTACTCCAGCAAAGCACTGCACTCTGGACAGAAGCAAATGTCCTATTTACTCACAGCAGGGCGATCATTTTACTATTAACATGCTGCTCACTGGTTGGGACAATCTGTTCCCTTCAACTTCTGTATCATTAGCTGCTCCAAAATAACCTAAACCTCCATTATCGAGTTTTACACACTTACAGGTATATACAAAAATAAATGTTTGATGATAGGACAATAAACCAGTAAACAGAATACAAATAAAAGTTTATTGTACAAAATTAAGGCTCCGTATTTCATAGTTCAGCAAAATTAAAAAAAATTAAGTGACTCTTCTCCCAGAACTTCACCTTCGCTTCCAACCATTTAAAATGACTTGACCGATAATGTGATCAAAACAAGCACTATAAATAATACCAAGTCCTTCTAAACTGGCATCCCACATGTTACTTCTTGGCATAGGTAATCTTCATGGCATGGGACGGTGTGATCTTAAACCCCTGCAGAGCATCTCTGGCAGCTCCAGCCTGTCCATCATTCTCAAATTCCACAAACGCAATGTCATGTCTCCCCGGTACCAAGCGAACTTCCTTGAATCCAGGGAACCTAGGAAAAACAAAAGCAGTAAACACAGGTAAATGTATACATAACTTTGTTGAAGTAACTTCCTACTACGGATCTAGGAAAAATAATCGCATCCAACTGAGAATCCGAAGTAGATAGAGGCACTTGACATAAAAGTTTACCATCAAGGGACTCCAAGAGAACACGCTAACTCCACAAATTCCATTCTGCCAAATGTCAGAGGTTTGTTTCCTGTTTTATCATTAGAATATCTCCAACATGCTCAGAGTCATCTATTGGATGGTACACACGGCCCCCAATGGAGGAGCTAGAGAAAGTACCCAAGGAGATGCAGGGGTCTGTAACCCTATAGGAGGACAGCAATATGAACTAACCAGTACCCCCTGAGCTCGTGTCTCTAGCTGCATATGTAGCAGAAGATGGCCTAGTCGGCCATCATTGGGAGGAGAGGCCCTTGGTCTTGCAAAGATTGTATGCCCCAATACAGGGGCATATCAGGGCCAGGAAGCAGGAGTGGGTGGGTTGGAGAGCAGGGTGGGGGGAGGGTATAAGGGACTTTTGGGATAGCATTTGAATTGTAAATGAAGAAAATATCTAATAAAAAAAGAAAAAAAAAAAAAGAATAACTCCAACAGAGGTCATCTAGCCCTTTGGATTGTAAGCCTGAGACTGGCTTCAATCCATGATCCATCCCAGACTAAATCAGTGACCCTGCAGAGAACAAGTGCTGTGGAGTGGCAAATGAACTCAGTGGGTACAAGTGCTATCTGTCCTCTTAGGAAGCTCCTACCAACACATCTGTTTAAGTTACAACTTACTGGTTGAACAGCATGGATAGCATCATCTCATTTGTTTCTTCCGGCAAGTTATTAAGGAACAGGATATAGTTTGGAGGATAATCGGGGACCTATTGAAACAAAAGACAAAGTTAACCTGTGAATATAAACTGCACTGCAAGGTATTTGGTTGTAAGAAACATGAAAACCTCATCTGCAGAGAGTTCCATGGCAGCTCACAAGGGCCTGGGAAACCTTAACACAGAGAAAGAAAGCTGAGAACAACGGCACAGAGATACAGGCAGAAAACCAACAACAGGGGAGACCAGCACTCAAGTCAGGACACCCCAAACCTGCAAGGTTACAATTCTGGGAAAACAGCATTTACAGATGATACTCCTACAGGTCAGTCATGACTGGAGAATTCTGTCAGCTGGAATAGAATTGAAAAACTAGAAAGGCAGCACCGCCAGCCTCCTTAGCTGTCACTCTACTTAGCTTACACCCCAGTGTGTGACTCCTGGGCATCGCTTACTATCAGAACATAAGAAAATTTACAACTAAAGCATAACTACTGAGGACCAAAACCTACCTACCTACCTGCCTGCCTCTGTCTCTGTCTCTGTCTCTCTCTCTGTGTGTGTGTGTGTGTGAGTTAGTGTGCACAAATGCACACAGTAAATGGTACGTGTTGTATCTGCTTAACTAAAACAAGCAGAATGCTAGATATTAAGTCATGTCCTAGGTACACCATCCTGAGACTACAGGGAGTATATATAGGATTTATATACGAAAACACTCTGGCTACTTGCTAGTATCATGGACAGATAAGATCAAGTATAGAAAGCAATTAGTAACAACTTAAGAGAGAGAATGAAGTGTTGGCCTTTGTGAACTGACTACAAGTTCTGAAAGACTAGTTCTCAAAGACAAGGAAGAAAGATTGGAAGAGAATGTAAAGGGTCAGGTATAATGATAGTATCGTAATCCCAGTCCTCAGGAGGTTGAGACAGGAGGACTGAGAGTTTTCAGAGTATCATCAAGACTGTCTCAGTGGGCCTGAAGGACGCTGGGCAGCTCAGTAATACAACACTTGTCTAGCCTAGGCCAACCAGGCCCAAGGTTCAATCTCCAGAAACAAAGGAGGAAAAAAATCAAAAGCACATAACTCTAATATTTATAACTTTCTCAGTGACACAGAGGTGTGGGTCATGTCAGACTCTATAATTTAAACCATATTCAAAGCAGGGAAAGTTAATAACTGAGGCTGAACTGGGGACAAGAAAGCAAGGCTAATTGCAAGTACTGCTGCCCACCATGAATCTGAGAAAGGCAGAGCAGTGCATCAGCACAGATGGAAACAGGCCCAGCAGTGCTCCGACTGCCTGTCTGAAGCCCTGACATGCGCCTCCGCTCAGCCCTCACACGTTCTGCCTTGTCACCAACTCATGGGCAACAAGCAGGCAGGCCAGGTTTTGTTTTCTTGTCTTAGGGAAACTTATGTGTTTTCTTAAAATGACAGGCAATTATGTACTGCAAATTGAATTATTTGTTTTTGAAGACATGCATATGATTTTATATTGTGATAATTTTTATGACCTTAAGGTAAGCACTCTGTGGAGGGAAACATTACCTGAGGATTTGGCGCTGCATTTCCTTGGGTATTAGCTGAATTTGGTGTTCCCTACAAAAAAGGTATTGAGATTAAGAAATGGTTAAATTTCCATCCTGCTAAAAAAGCAACTGCTATTTATAACATAAACATAACATAAAACAACATAAAAGTAACTGTAAAAGATCTCTTATTCCATTTAAGATACTACGTCTTAACTATTGAGTTGTCAGTTACTCCCGAACTGTCTATCCCTCAACTCTACAGACCATATCATAAAACTTAACATTTGAACTTGTTTTTGAGACACAGTCTTACTATGTAGTTCAGATGTCCTGGAATTCACTATGTAGACCTGGCTACCTGCTCCTACCTCCTGAGAACCGAGATTAAAGGTGTGCATCACCACATGCTGCTTTAAAGTTTAAACTTTCAGTGATGCGGCAACCAAGAGTGCTGTGAGGCTGAACCAGGAGGGTTCCGTGTGAGCACAGACTCCATCTAGGCTGTAAGAACTGAGACCTCACCTCAAAAAAAAAAAAAAAAAAAATGTGGCCAAAAGGAAGAGTCTTGCCTTTTTAAAAACAAACTCCACATAAGCATTACAAAGAGTCACATTGATTTAAATGTTTTTTAATCTAGAAGTAACTACTTTTTTATAATTTCACTTTTATTAGAAATTCAAATGTTGCCTCTTTAATTGTTCAAAGAAGCTCTGAGTAGGACACTAATGACAGAGATTATATACGATTTACAGGCAGATTTTAAGAAAAATGCCAATAGGTATGTCTTATAGAAAGATGTCATAAAACAGTATGCAAATCAGAATAAAACTGTTTACTACAAATCTGATACTCTAAATTAAGTATAAATACTAGACTTTTAAACGTTTAATTATCCCAGCCTCTTAAAACTTCCTTTTTAAATATATAAATGTGCAATAAATACAATCCCCAAAGACCATGCCTCATGTAAATGTGTGCTTGAGTGTGCGTGCACACACACAGAAACACAGAAACACACACACACACACACACACACACACACACACACACACACGGAGACATGCGGACACAGACACACATCTCTGCATGTGCACTGCTGTCTCACCTGACCAGGCTTCTTGTTTGCAGCCGCTGCAGCCTGTTCCATGGTTTTAGCTTTCTTCTTTTCCTTTTTCTTTTCCTTGTCAGCGAAAGTACCACGCATTTTAGATATTATATCAGAGTCTGTTTTTGCATACTGAATTCTCTGTTTCAATTACAGAAAAACAATTTACTTCACTTTGTTGAAGGCTGTTTAAACTAGTTGTTAACCTCTTAAATCCCAGTACATAAATACACTGCAAACCAATTTTAAACACACCTCTAAGGAAATTGTTGAAATAAATTAGTAGAAATAAATTGTGGCCTACGATTCACAACAAGGTGAAGCCCACCCAACCATCTTTACTAAAGGACAATCAAGGTTGGCCTGGGTGGCTCCAATCTATAACCTAAGCACTCAAGAGGCCAAGTCAAGAATATTACACATCAGAGGCCAGCCTGGGCTACAGAGCAACTTTAAGGCCAGTCTGAAAAAGTCTTAGAATTTATTTCAAAATAAAAGGTAAAGAGATAAAGCTGAATAAGAGAGTAAAGGCCAATTGTGTATAAAGCCCCACATTCAATTCCTGCCACTATCACAAAAGCAAACAACTGAAAGCAACTAGACCAGATTTCACGTGGTAAGCACAAGGCCAAAGAAGCTACTTCTTCCGTCTTAATAACTACGGAAACTTATCAATGAGTCACAGGTCCAATATGTGTCAATCAGCTGTGGAAAGTATCATGGCATTTGTGACTTGCAGTGACTGAAACCCTGAGGTCTGTAAATGACATTCCTTTGAATCTACCATTTTCAAAACCATGACTTCAGTAACTTAAATGGTAGCGTGGCTTGAGAGCAAACAGAGAGAGAGATACCAGCTGCCATGACTGGGCTTGGTCTTACTATACGAGACAGAGTCAGCAGGATGAGACCAGCGAGCACTAAAACACACTGGCCTATGCTAATGCTTTATTAAGTATATCACACGACCCAATGGCCCAGTGAGTATCTAAGCGTGCAGATTCTGAAACAGTAGGTGTAGGTAAGGCTTCAGACTCTGTGCTTTTAGCAAGCACAAAGGGAATAATGACCAGCTTTGAGGAATGGGCCTTACATAGACTAATAAATTTGCCACAGACTAAATTCACCATTGGTGAAATGGCCGAATATTTCTGCCAATAAACTGTAACTACCTAGGGTATAGCTGTCTGCAAGCTGTAATTTCAATTCAACCAACTATAACTCTGGAGCTCAAAGAGTTAACATTTCTCTGATGACATCAAATCACAATAATCCTATAAAGCATTTCTATTCCAATACTACTGATCTTGGTCTGAAGAGAAGGCAAAGCATTTTCATGTAGTGTGAACAGAAGGCAAGGATCTCTTAAAACCAAAAGGGAAGTCTTTCCTTCCCCCTCCTCTAGCTAGGAGAGACTACACCAGGAGAAGAAGAGGAAAGCAGGCTAGACCTGGCCTTCTACTGCAGCAGACACCACAAGCTCTGCTAACCCTCCCTTCACCCTAATAGACAAGAGCATGCAGAAGAATTCAGCTCTCTTAGTCTTCAATCTTGTCCCTGACCTGAACAGGCCTTGGGTACCGGACTTGTCTGACTGGTAACACCGTCACCTAGGAAGGTATCTGAGTTCAACAGCAGCTCTTACCAGGACGTGACGCAGCCTGTCCAGGGACAACTGGCGCTATCTAGAGACACTGCCAGATGAGGGGCTTTTAGTATCTAGTGGGTAGAGGCTAGGAATTATACTAAACATCCTGGTGAATAGCAAAGATTCCCAAACTGCCGTTACTAAGAAACTCTGGTCCAAATGCCCAGATAAATTAAATAGCAAAGAATAAGATTTACATTTCTCCCAAAACAGTCAGGACAGTAGTTCTACTACACTGAGGTAATTTTGTTTTGAGTTAGAAATTGAAGGAATTTCTGCTCCCTTCTGATCTAATGGAAAAGCACCTAAATACAAGTAAGGCAGCTCAAAGAGTCTTGTTCATCCTGTCCAGATGCTGGAGATCTGGCAGTTCCTGCTAACCTTCCTCAAGGCAGATAGAGAACAGACCTCTAAAATACGTAGACCAATGCACATTTCCCATTTATTTCAAAACGTGAGTTGGCAGGATGAGGCTAGTGCCAAACACAACACACATTTTCTCCCTTCTTGTACCCAGCTAAGCAGGCATATAACAACTTGCCATTTCAATTCAGTCAAATTGTCTAAAATCTTATGCTCCAAGCACATGAGATCTGGACTATATAAACACTTCACCTTCCTGACACCTGGGAACAGCGTGGTATGACAGCTCACACTAAAGGGTTGGCTGGAACACACCCACACCCATTCTCTTGCATATGCACTGCTTTTCCTGATTTTCTTGCTGAGAAGAGCAACTGGCTAGTGAGGCCTGTGATCTACCTGACCATATTAGAAAGTATGTTTCCTCCTAGCATATAAAAAGCATGATGATGTTTTAAGATAATGTCCAAGTGCTGATACTGCCACTGGCTACAGGAGTATACCATAAATGAACAAGAGCAACTTCATGCCCAATCCATGACATGCAGAGGCTAGACCAGAAGGCCAAATCCAGATCATGACCTGTTTCTGTGCAGCTTAACAATTATTTGAACACAATTTTAAAAGGTTAAAAACACATAAGCAAAACAATAAGTATCAGAAACTTTATGTGTGTGAAAGCTTGAAGTGTCTACCTAGTCCTCTGGAGTTTCTGCTGACCCCCAGCTTAGGCCAAAGATTCAACTTGCTCATATTGTAGTGGTGGTGGGCATGACTAGAGGGATGGAATCTATCAATGGCAGAACCAGAATGAGGATTCAGATCTTCTAAACCATGGGCCTTGGCTTTCCTGAGACCTTGTTACATAATATCCCCCAAATTTCTTTAAACACACAAACGAAACAAAACAAAACCAAAAAGCAATAGCTCAGCATTAACTCTACAGTTAAGAAAGTCCATTGTAGCATTCAATAATGATTAAAGCAGAAATAACAGGGTTAGCTTACCATTGGTTTACCATAAAATGGAAATCCTTGTAACTGTCTCAAAGCATTTGTGGATGAACCCAGTTCCTTAAATATAACAAAAGCCTGTCCCCTCATCTTCATGGTCTTTAAAGCCACAATATCTACCACATGACCAAACTGAGAAAATAGGGCATATAGGGATCTCTTCAATTCTGGTCAAATAAGAAAGAAAACATTTGTGAAGAAAACAATGATTAATTTCTTCATAAAATAACTATAACCATCTCTACCATTCATTTATTTATAGTGATTTAGCAAAAATCACCACACTAGTCCCATTGGCTAACCAATTTAAACAGTTATTTGAAACCGCTTGTAAGTTAAATTTATTTTTTTTTAAAAAAGCATATATATATATATATATATATATATGCACACATATATGTTTTATATACATATATACTTATATATATACATATTATACATAATATACTTTTATATATATATTATATATACTGTAGCTGTCTTCAAACACACCAGACGAGGGCATCAGATCCCATTACAGATGGTTGTGAGCCACCACGTGGTTGTTGGGATTTGAACTCAGGACCTCTGAAAGAGCAGTCAGTGCTCTTAACCACTGAGCCATTTCTCCAGTCCTTGCCCCCCCCCCACTTGTGAGTTAAAACAATTCAAAGCACTTCAAACCCTTCATATTCTTATATTAAAAAACCTTTAAGTTGTGTGAAAATGGGATAAACCATTGTTGAGCACCAAGATGACTAAAGGAGACATTGAGACCATTCTTAAGATACAACAAATAATCATATTTTGGTTGTGAAAAAGTATTTTTAAAAGAACATACCTTCTTTTTTAATTTTGTCATTCATGTTGTTGATATAAATCGTGTGATTTGGTCTGATATCCATGTTTGGGTAGAACTCTTCAAATAGCCTAAAAGAAATAATAAATAATCTGTTATTAGCAAGGAGGGTTAAATCATGCAGGTATACGGCATGGCCAAAACCAACTATTAATAATCCCGCCCTACCTCCCACAGCCATCTCTTTTAGTCAAATGGAAAATAGCTCTTAAGATCAAATCTTGGAAGGACAATACCAAGGTTCTACAAATTGGTAGAAACTGTCAATACATAGACAGATTTAGAAACCTATTATTCAAGGTTATACTTTTTTTAGCTTCCACTTAAATGATTCTGTCCTTTCATCTACATAATGACATAACTTTTGAAAATATACTTATTAATTCTTTGAGAATGTCATGTGTTTTGATCATATTCGCCAGACAACTGTTTTTCAGTAAAATGATTTGAACATTTTGTGAAAGATCAGTAAACACGTACCTCGTTAAAAAAAAATCATTGTAATAGAACAAGACAAATTAAGACACAGTTCATAGATGCACTCGTGAGCGTATTGATTTAAATGGTTAGTGTGTGTGTGTGTGTGTGTGTGTGTGTGTTTACCTGTGCCATCGCAGAACGACCTCTCAGGGACTTTCACTTCTGTCTCTTTTCCACTATGAGAGTCTCAGGAGTGGTCAAGGTTGGCAAAAAGCAAGCTGACCTGCTAAGCCATCTCGATGGCCCTCAAATCTATTTATGTATCCAGGGTGTGTATAGACAGATAGGTGGATAGACAGACATGATTGATTGATAGGAGGCGACTCAGAGGACACTTTAGAAAGACAGTTCAGAGCTCAGATTCTTATATCAGTAAGATCCGGATTTAAGTTCTGTTTGTGCTTTTATAACTTGCTTCGATGGGCGGGGGGCAAGTTCCTTAATGTCTCAAGTCCTCGGCTACAAATTATGGCTACTAACAGCACCTATAAAATGGAGCCTATAAGATTATGAGACAGATATGTATCAGTCCGCGCCAGTCAGCATCTAAAGTTACTATTTATTATCCATAACTATTACTCACAAGTGTCTTAAGGTCACACAACAAGCTGCTCGGAACAGACTGTTACTTTACAGGAAGGGCCTGCACTAAGTAGGTAACGGATAAATAGGTAACGTTTCTCAAAGGCTTGCCTCTCTAAATGGGAACCTGGAGAAGGGCTGGGGTCTCAAGAGAGGAACAAGAGCACAGGCTTTGGCATTGGCTCCTGTGGGCTGACATAGTGCCAGGGCACCCGAAACCCAAAAGGCTGCCGGGGAGAGGCCGAGCGCGCAGTGAACTGTACACCCTGCTCCCCTGAGCAAGCCACGGGCCGCTCTTCCCCCGGGCTAATGCCTATGTGTCCGCCTGAGCCTCTATACGCACCGGCCCATCCACCCCACACCGGGGTCCTCGGACGCTAAAAACCCAACCACCCGGCAGAGGACAGGCTGCGACGCTGGGGCCTCAATCCGCCAGCCCCGGGGTCGCCGTCCCTTCCTCCTATACGTCCGCGGAGCTGAGGACGGCGCAACCGACGACGGCTTCGCCCTCGCCCGCTCAGTTACCGCGGACGGAGACCGGCCACAGCGACGAGGAACCCGAGAGACCCACCTGAAGCCGGCGCGGTCCGCTTGAAACCAATGCCGGAAGAGCTTCCCCGGGCCGGAAGAGGGCGGCCACACTCCTCAATCGAACTCAGAGAAGTCTCAGGGTCGAGCACCGATTCAATCGAGGCCTCCTAGCCCCGGCCGACTGCGGCGGAATCTTCCTGCGCACGCGCATTCCTGTGGTCTAGGAAGTTTGTGGAAAGGGGGAGAACTGGATGGGATCAAATTAGGACCCCGGGGCCGAGCTGTGGAGGCAGAGAAGGGAAGGGTAGGGGATCGTTTCCCTTACTGCGACTTTGAAGCTTCCCAGTTATATGTGTCTCCAGCCGCAAGTTAGTCAAGCCTTTTCTATAGGTTCTGGCCAACTTGTCAATCTCCAGGAATCTGAAAGAACACTCCAGCCAGCACCCTATAGATGACGTTTTAGATGCAGCCTACTCTTCGACCCCAGAACAAAGAGAATTTGTGAGTCTTTGCTGGTACTCTCACCAGGCTTCAGGAGCGAGCAAACTAAAGACTAAACTCACTTAGACACAGTGAACTCCCGCCCACTCTCCACCCTCTCCTTTCCTCACAAAACGCCTGAATTTTTCTAGGCTAAAAATTGGGGCAGGGACCAAATTGGTTGATTTTTTACCACCTTGAGGTTTCTAATTTTTGAAAGCCATGTGAAGTTGCAGGATGGAAATAGTGTTTTGAGAGTAGTAATTGTATCTGCTTTGTTCACTTTAGTAATTAGGAGAATAACTTATACTCGATAAATATGCATGGGACGAATGAATGAAGTTCCGTGAAAATTAGGTCATAATAGAACAAATGTGGTGTATTAGTCAGGGTTCTCTAGAGTCACAGAACTTGCAGATAGTCTCTATATAGTAAAGGAATTTATTGATGACTTACAGTCTGCAGTCCAAATC
>NC_034592.1:125686932-125697862 GCF_900095145.1 Mus pahari | reverse complement strand
TCCCAGTCTCCAGATTAGGTTCACTGGTGAGTCTTCCAATTCTGGATTGTAGTTCATTTCAAATATAGTCAAGTTGACAACCAGGAATAGCCACTACATGTGGTATCCAATGAAAATCCTGTAAATGTAGGAAATAATGTTAAACAACCACAGAAAAGTGTTCTTTAATTACGTAGATATGGAAACCAGTCTGGTTTTTATAAAAACAATATTGAGTATGTTCTTAGCAAAAGAGCATCAAGTAAATACAAAACACTTTCTAGACAACAAAAGGTCTGAGCGGTTGATTAACTGTGCTTGGTGGTAATGTGAGCACAGCTATAACCTGCCTGTGGTATATACATTCATCTGGCCAAGAGTTCATAGCTAGTTTCAAAAAGAAAATTGATAAACATGCAAGGACACTCCACTTGGGAAGAAAATAAAGAGATTCAAAGAAACGCCACACCTATTCTATCAAAGCCTGAATCTCGGCTACTATACCTTTTACACAGCAAGGAGGAAATTGTCCAATGACAACTCAGTGTCATTGATTTCTGTGCTCTTTTCCAGGTTCACTTATAAAGAATGAACAAATTTTCATGTCCATGAGTCATCACCGCAAGCTTTCTTGAACGGATCTTCATTGGTTTCTTTTTTATTTTACTTTATTTTATTTTTTATTATTTTTATTTTTCAAGACAGGGTTTCTCTGTGTAGCCCTGGCTGTCCTGGAGCTCACTTTGTAGACCAGGCTGGCCTCGAACTCAGAAATCTGCCTGCCTCTGCCTCCCAAGTGCTGGAATTAAAGGCGTGTACTACCACGCCAGGCCATCGATTTCTTGAATGACTGGGAAACTAAGAATTGAAATAGGGTTTGGTAAGGAATGAAGAGGAAGGGGCTTTCCTGGTTGTTGCAGGATATTTGATCACATCGTGAACCTGGGAATTGTGTTGTTTACTGAGAGAAGATGTTTCTGCTTTGGTGTGGCTCAGTTTTAGGACACACCTTTAATATCTCTAGCTGGAATACAGACTTGCCCTGAGTACACACCTTTAATCCCAAACAATGAAAGTAATATTAGTTGGTAGAAGGAACCACCCGTTTGAAAGCGGTGTGATGTCTGATTGAGTGGCAGACAAAGTTATGAATCAGGAGAAGATTTGACAGAATAGAATGTGACCAACTTTCATAAGAGAGAGGAAAGGGAAGCTATTTAAGAGGGTAGTGCAGAGAGAGAGAGAGAGAGAGAGAGAGAGAGAGAGAGAGAGAGAGAAGAAAAGGAGGAGGCAGAAGAGGAGAAAGAGGAGGAAGAGGAAGAGTCAGTTTTACCAGGAGAGATTTAAGAGACAGATTGAAGAGAGAGTAAGTTAAACACAAGTAAAGTTAATATGAGCCAGAGAAGGAGAAGGAACCTGAATATTAGGACAGATTGATAGAGTTAATTTGAGGTCAAGCAGAGCAATTCAGGAGAGGTAGATAAATAGGTAGGTAGGTAGATAGATAGATAGATAGATAGATAGATAGATAGATAGATAGATAGATAGAGGCAATAAGCCTCAGAGACAACAATTATAACAAGCAAATAAAAGATTCTTTTATACTTGTTTTGTTTTGTTTTTTTTGAGAAACTTTGTAATCGTCTGATTCTATATCTAAAGTTTTAGGGGGACAATAGCACCCAAACTATGATCACATATACATGTAGTGTAAAAAAATTGGATGCATTATAAACAAATCTATAAACTCTGACCTCTTGCTGGTCAAAGTAGGAATTAGATGTCAAAAACTCACATTTTAAAACTAATAGAAGAGAACGTATGTTTCCCTGGAGTTCTGCTGGGTTTAGACTCATATTTTTGTTAGGCAGCAAGATTTACTTTCCAGTGAAACAGGTTTTTTATCAAACTAAACCCAGAGGCAGCGTTAAAACCATCATATACAAGCTTCATGCATCTACTAACGATAAAATTTGCTTATTTTCAGGACATCAGAAAAATTACTACAACCAGTTGGGAATAAAACTGTGTCAAGACTCCTAAATCATAAAGATGGTGACTACACTGTCTCTTAGTGGCTCTCAATTCACATATATTTTCCGTACTTTATCTGCACATGTTTTATGTTTCTCATTAAATGTTTCCCAGTATCTTGCAGCAGTGACTTTGGAAAAGGAACATGCTTAAAGGGAAAGGTACCATAAAACTATACTGGATATATTTTGTCTTATTTATGCTAGATAGGGCCAGAAAATGTATGGCAACTTGTTTGCATCTTTTTTCCTCCCTACAGGTGGTAATTACACTAAAAAATGTATGTAGAATGAATTATTTTCACAACAAGCATTAAACAAGTCTAAATATTATTATTGAGCACCAAATCAAGTGTACATTTCCTCAGTGGTTGAAATTATGCTCAGTTAAATTTTACTCAAAAGTAACCCTCTCTTTTCCATTCTGGAAGGAAATAAATTTGTATAGTTAATTTCTTTTCATTGCATTTCAGTCTTACTTTTTAAAATTCTTCATAAGCACACTCTTATTTGTAGAGACAAATGGATGAACAAATGAATGACAGAATGGCTCTTATTTGTAATGCCGTGTGAATGCTACACTGCAGGGTCATTAATGTGCCTCAAAATGATACCTTCTCCCAATGGAGGAGCTAGAGAAAGTACCCAAGGAGCTGAAGGGGTCTGCAACCCTGTAGGTNGAACAATATGAACTAACCAGTACCCCCTGAGCTTGTGTCTCTAGCTGCATATGTAGCAGAAGATGGCCTAATTGGCCATTACTGGGAATAGAGGCCCCTTGGTCTTGCAAACTTTATATAACCCAGCACAAGGAAAGGCCTGGGCCAAGTAATGGGAGTGGGTGGGTAGGGGAGCAGGGGCGGGGGGGGGGGGAAGGAACTTTTGGGATAGCATTTGAAATGTAAATAAAAAAAAAAAATTATAAAAGTAAAAAAAAAAAAAAAAAAAAGACACCTTCTCCTTAGATTGGGTGGAACCTTAGGTAGGCTATGGTAACACATGCATTCCAAGTTTTTTGTTTTGTTTTAAATTTGGAGATCTGAAAGTCAGCCCATGAAAGACAAGGAAAAAAATCAAGACATTCTGTACATAGTATACTCATATCTGTCAGGTAAAGTAACATCACACACTCCCTTGGAGACTGCCAATTTCAGGAGACCTAGATAATGATATAAATAATGTTTGGATATAGGTTTTAAGTAGTGGTGCATACCATAATCCAAGCACTCTGGAAGTAGAGGCAGATGGAAATCTGTAAATTCAAGATCAGGTCTGATCTGCATAGTGACTTCTGTGTCACCAGGCTACAGTGGACCTTGTCTCCAATACAGAACAAAATCTGTAAGTATAGTTAGTCCTGTTTCTCCTATGATTCACCACTGTAAATTATTTAGGGTCCTTAGGTCCTATAACTAGTTGAAATCTAAGTTTTTTTTTTAAAAAAAAACATTTTTAAATGTTGATTGATCCCCAACTATCTAATTTTAAGCGTGATGTATTACTAATTTCATGGGCACAGTACAGATGTTCAAGTCTATTGCTTCTCAAATGCTAGCATGTACACCGTTTACTTGAGGTTTTGGTAAAAAAAAAAAATCTGATTAGGTGAGATTAGAATAGGGCATGAGAAGTTCTGACAATCAGCTGCTAGCTGATGCTGATGCTTCTAGTCCTGTACTACATTTTTGGGACTTAGATGAGAGTTCTCATTTTTAAAAATGTACAGTTTGTTATCACAGTATTGAGATAATATAATGCACAGAGAGAGACACACATACACATACACATACATGTATATATGTATATGTATTAGGAAAGAGAACTATATATTGATAGTTAGCTATAAAGTGTCAGAGATAATGTGAAACACAGGTTCAGAGCATGACATAAGCTTCCGATCAGCTTCTGGTGAAGGCTTTCTTGCTACATCACATGTATGCCTGAGTGATTTCCTGTTATAGCAAAGCCATTCCAAAGGTAACCCATTAAACCATTATAGTGATTTGAATGAGAAAAGTCCCCGTAGGCTCATATATTTGAGTACTTCTTCCCCAGCTGGTGGGATTGTCCAAGAAGAATTGTGTTGTGTGATGGTGTCAGAAGAAACGTCACTGAGGGTGGGCTCTGAGGATTCAAAAGACATGTCGTAGAGAGAACCTCTTGTGCAATGTATAGAAGCATCACCTGTCAGTAAGATGCTGTTGGCCTCTTAGCTTAGGCAGGAAATGAGGAGGTGGAAGTTCCAGTACAGAGTGGGAATTTCTGGGATAGCATCAGGTGCAGAAGATTCTTCCCAAACTCTGAGAAAGACCGTCTCATGAAACTGAAGGAGAGGTAACTAGCTACGTGGTAGGACTTAGATGAGTTTGAATGAGATAATTGAATTATGAGCTAGCAAAACCAAGCCAGAGAATTTAGCCTAGGCAGTTATTCATATCTAAGAAATCTTGGAGTTGTTATTGCAGGGAAAGCCAGCTGTTATACATGTCACTCCCAGCACTCTCTTGTCTGTCTGTCTGTCTGTCTGTCTGTCTGTCTGTCTGTCTGTCTGTCTTGCTCTCCTCTCTGCTTCCTATGTATAGATAAAATTTAAGCTCTTTGCTATTGCACCAGCACTATGCCTACTTGCCTGCTGCCATGCTCTCTACCATGATTGTCATGGACTCAAACCCTTGGACACTGTAAACCCCAAACAAACTTGTCTATAAATTTATTTGGTCATGTTTATCTTATCTATTGTTACAGCAATAGATAAGAAACTATGATCCCCATTAATTCATTAATGGATTAATCCAGAGTGCCCATGCCACAGTCTATTCTCAAAGGCTCTAATTCTCAATACTGCTGCACTGAGAACCAAGCTTCTACATGAGACTGGGGGTGACAAACCATATTAGCCACCCTCTTACATAAACATATAACAGCTATTCATTTTAAACCCTGTGCTAGTTATCTTGTTTACTCTATTTAAATATGTTCAAGTGGACAACTGAAAATAAATATTAGCCAGAAGAAGTCTAGAATTTTTTGATCCACTTCAACAAGTGACTGTGATCAAGAGTTCTTGGTGTTTTGTTTTGTTTTGTTTTTTGTTTTTGTTTTTGTTTTTTGTTTTGGTTTTTTTTTTTCCAAAATTAGAGTGGTCATTAACGTGCAAAGAAAGATCCAATTCTTTTCTTATACCGGGCTCATAGGAGAAATGTGCTACACTCTGCACTTGGAAAACTGGAATTGCTATGCACTTTCTTCAGATAAAAAGTGTAAGAATATGAAGATGCAGTGGTAACAGAGCAGTGTATCTGGAACACAGATGGCAAGGGAGAAGGCAGAAACACCATGAGCCAGTGCAGAGTTTGCCAACTGCTCTGTTTTTCTTCTTTGTTGTCTTGGAAACATATCCCAAAATGGAACCTTTGTAACTTAAATAATTGGAGATTATCTTCTCCTCTCTCTCCTCCCTCACCAGTTCAAAACGACCGTGTAACACATGCCAGACATGATTCATTCTCATTTGGGAGGTATTTGTTAATGCATCCATAGCATAACTCATCATGGTTTGCAATCGTAATACCTGTAACAAATAACTGTTTAACAATATATATATATTATATAACTCAAAGAAGTTTTCTACAAGTTATTCTTATAATCGGGCTGTTCTCATCCAAACTGCTACAGTGGGTTAATAGTTATCTTGAGAGTGGCTTAGCTATAACAGAAACTTTCCCTGGCATGCATGATCCGCTTCACTGTGTGTTACTCTCTGCCATATTGTGCTGTTGCAAGAAAGCCCTCACCAGATTCTTTTTTTTATTAGATATTTTCTTTGTTTACATTTCAAATGCTATCTGCAAATAGCATATCCCCTCTACCCTCCCCGCCCCTGCTCCTTAGCCCACCCACTCCCGCTTCCCAGACTCTTATCAGACGCTCACGTCATCTTCTGGACTTCTTGCCTCTGAAATAGAGAGTTGAATAAATTTTTATTCTTTATATTCTACTCAATTTTAGGTATTTTGTTATAGCAATGGTATATGTGCCAAGACACTAGTATTCTGCATTTGATATTTTTTAGTATTATTCTTGTATTTGACACTATTGGTTAGCGCTAACTATATATCCATATAGGCATTACACTGCTTTTGAGTACACAACAAGTGAAATATATAGATCCAAGATAACTTTGAATTTTGGAAGTAGAAATCCAAATAACAGATAACTACAAGAGCCAATTTTAGTGTTTTTATTGTGAAATTCAAACTCTTATTTATTCGATACCTATATTTCCAGTTATGGTAGTGTTACAGCCTAGTGAATCTATTGAAAATTAAAATATTGAGTCAAAAATGAATTTAATGCATATAACCAACTGAACATAATAGATCAAATCAGCCTAACTTAAATGGGCTTTAAACAGCCTCTAGAAAAACAGTATCATAAAGAAAAGTTAATTATCCCATGTAACTTAGTGAATACAATGATAGGAAGCAGAATACTTGTATAAATAATTGATGCATTGTTGAAAACGAACTAAATCCAAAACAGTATAAGTGAGGAGCCGTCAGCATAAGATGCTGTAATATAAAATATAGATTATATTATAGTTATATTGTGTTATAGTTTGGACAAAATTAGAAAGAATCAGTGGTGTGTAGATGGATTCTAAAGAAATAAGTTGCTACTATACCATTTACTAGTCTAATTTTAGACTGGTCAGAATCATCTTGCAACAAAAGATCTAGGGTGTGTATAAAACATGTCAGGCATGACTTAACCTCCAGAGACAGGTTGAATTGTGATCACAAAGGAGTTGTGTGAGAACATTCTGAAGACCCTACTTTGAATTGCAGATTGTGTTCAGACAAGACAGCCCTGAAAATTATTTCTGTCTGGGGAATTCAAAACAATTATGGAAATGAGGCTGATAGTTCCAATTCTATTTTGTTTCAGGTGAATGTGAGGGTAGTTTAACTGTTTAAAATGTCTCTAATATTTTCTGCCAGAAATATCATCTCATGGGTTAATTAGTTTATTAAAACTGATGGCAGAAAACAAGAACTGGCCTGTATCTTAGTGAGATTAGACCAGCCTTCCTTTAGTCCTGTAGGGTTTTTTTTTTTTTTTTTTTTTTGTATCGGCTCGAATACGAAGCTACTTTCTAACCTTTAATGTTACCACATTACTTCAACTCCCAAAAGATATCAGTATAACTTATAATACATTTTGTCATCTCAGTAGAGGACTCTGAATAAGAGTGGTCAGCTTGGAAAGTCTAAAAGGAATTAGTTCTAAGTTATTTCATTGTGACTGAAATTGTAAATGACAGATTCTATTATGAGTGGCTACGACTAGAGGAGCTCATTCCTCCCTTCCTTCAGCATACGGTATCCCAGAAGTCCTTGTGTCTTTTTAAGCTTTAAGTGTTTTACCATATTACAGCTTTGGGACTCTTCTTTTCATCTTTGTTTTATTGAGGATTGAGCCCAAATCCTCAACTCATGCTGGACAAGTGCTTCTACTAAGCAGCATCTACAGCCCAGGACATTCTTGGTTTTATTGAGAACCTACAGAATAGTAAATCATACTTTAGCTGCTGGAGATGAGAAAGACAGACAGACAAAATACCTCCTTACACAGAACTGAGCCCATGGGATGTCAGACCAACACATATATGTTTGTGAATAGTGGATAACTACTATGGAGATGTTCCAACAGCTAATGCTTTTATCACTAACTACCCTCAAACTCAATGGTCTGAAAAAGCATCTGATGGATTATCTCCAGTGGACCTGTGGGTCAGAAATTCAGTCAGAGAGTGACAGGGTGGGAGTTTTGGTTATTGTGAAAGACTAAAGGTTACCCAGTGAGACAAAACTAAGAAAAAACTGGCTTAAAAATAAAAAACATTTAGGAGCTGAAGGGGTCAGCAACCCTATAGGTGGAACAACAATATGAACTCATCAGTACCCCAGAGCTCGTGTCTCTAGCTGCATATGTAGCAGAAGAGGGCCTAGTCAGCCATCATTGGGAAGAGAGGCCCCTTGGTCTTGCAAATTTTATATGCCCCAGTACAGGGGAACACCAGTTGCAAGAAGTGGGAGTGGGTGGGTAGGGGAGAAGGAGGGGTATAGGGGACCTTGGGGATAGCATTTGAAATGTAAATGTAGTAAATTCCTAATAAAAAAGAAAGGAGAAAAGATATATATATATTCATATATAAACATTTTTACCCACATATTTGGTGATAAGAATAAGAGATGGAGTTCAGACAGGGATGCAAACTGGAATATTTTCATATGACATTTTTAACCCGTGTCTCAGGCTGATTGAATTAGTTATATAAAAGTCAAATTCTTCTGAGAAAATTAAGTGGACATTGTATATAGATCAAATTTCTAATGTTATACGACAGAACTTTCAGGAAATTATTGGCTTACAAGTGTGTGGTGATGCTAGCCTGCCTTCAGTGGAAGAGTAATTAAACTCCAGTTCCTGAGAAGAGAGTTGCAAATGCATAGACATCTGCTAGTGGCGCGTACTATCATGAGGGAAGGTGTATTAGTCAGGGTTCTCTAGAGTCACAGAACTTACGGATAGTCTCTATATAGTAAAGGAATTTATTGATGACTTACAGTCTGCAGTACAATTCCCAACAATGGTTCAGCAGTAGCTGTGAATGGAAGTCCAAGGATCTAGCAGCTGCTTGAGTCCCACATGACAAGCAGGTGAAAAAGCGAGAACAAGACTCCCTTCTTCCAATGTCCTCATATGGTCTCCAGCAGAAGGTGTAGCCCAGATTAAAGGGGTGTGCCACCACACCTTTAATCCCAGATGATCTTGAACTCAGAGATCTCCCTGTCTTAATCTTCTGGATTCAATCACCACTGTGTCTCAAGATCTCCATACCAAGATCCAGATCAGAAACTTCTCTCTCCCAGCCTCCAGATTAGGGTCACTGGTGAGCCTTCCAATTCTGGATTGTAGTTCATTCCAATTATAGTTAAGTTGACAACCAGGAATAGCCACTACAGAAGGGGAGAATTTACAGGACCACAGGTAAAAATAAACTGGTGGGTAAATAAGTAGTAACTAGGAGGAAAGAAAGAGGGCATTCTCAAGGCAGTTAAATCGTCCACATGATGGGAGATATAGAGCATAGTGGTTTGAATAGGTATGGCCCCCATAGACTCATGCGTTGAATGCTTGACCAATAGGGAGTGATACTATTAGGGGGTATGCTCTTGTTAGAATAGGTGTAGCCTTCCTTGTTGAAGGAAATGTGTCAGAGTAGGGGTGGGCTTTGAGGGCTCCTAATGCTCAAGATTCACCCAGTGTGAAAGAGACAGTCTCCTGCTGTCTCCTGATCAAGATGTAGAACTCTCAGCTCCTCCAGCACCACATCTGCCAGGGCACTGCCATGCTTGATGAATGGACAGGACCTCTGAAACTGTAAACCAGTCGCAATTAAATGTTGTCCTTTATAAGAGTTGTCCTGGGCTGCTGAGATGGCTCAATGGATAAGAGCACCCAACTGCTCTTCCAAAGATCCGGAGTTCAAATCCCAGCAACCACATGGTGGCTCATAACCATCCGTAAAAAAAAAAAGATCTGACATGCTCTTCTGGAGTGTCTGAAGACAGCTAGAGTGTACTTACATATAACAAATATAATAAATAAATAAATAAATAAATAAATATTTAAAAAAAAAGAGTTGTCTCTTCATAACAATAAAATACTACGACAGAAATAAAGAAACCTGAGACAGACGAAGTAGGCCAAGCCTAAAGTGGAGATTGTTTCAGAAATCAGGCAAGTTAAGACAACTGATGGCAGTTAGTATTGCTATAGATAATAGAAATGAGACTCAAACAGGGAGTAAAACAACTTGAAGTTTTACATGGATCTTTCTGGATGGACTGCTTACGTCAAGCCTGAGCCAGTTAAACATGATTATGGTGCCTTGGCAGGTGCTGGAGGTGACCTATATTTGTGGCAGCAATGAATTGGATGGAGTAAGTTCTTTTTGAAACCATAATTAATGTCTTTTTTTGGTGAGCTGAACATAGAAGGTGTGAGAGTTGTGAAATATATTAAATTCTGGGATTACCATAACAAATTACCACCAATTGAATATCTTTTTCCCCCTTTTTGTTGGATATTTTCTTTATGTACATTTCAAATGTTATCCCCTTTCCTTGTTCCCCCCCTCCTGGAAATCCCCTATCCCATCCTCCCTACCCCTGCTTCTATGAGGGTGTTTCCTCCACCCACCCACAACTCCCACCTCCCCACCCTCGATTTCCTTACACTGGGGCATCTATCTAACCTTCATAGGACTAAGGACCTCTCCTCCCATTGATGCATGACAAGGCCATCCTCTGCTACATATGCAACTGGAGCCATGTGTACTCCTTTGTTGATGACTTAGTCCCTGGGAGCTCGGGGGTTCTGCTTGGTTGATACTGTTGTTCTTCCTATGGGGTTGCAAACCTCTTCAACTCCTTCAGTCCTTTCTATAACTCCCCTATTGGGGGATCACACGCTCAGTCCAATGGTTGGCTGAGAGCATCTGCCTCTGTATTTGTAAGGCTCTGGCAGGGCTTCTTAGGAGAGAACCATATCAGGTTCCTTTCAGCATTCACTTCTTGGCATCCACAATAGTGGCTGGGTTTGGTAACTGTATATGGGATGAATCCCCAGATGGGACAGTCTCTGGATGGCCTTTCCTTCAGTCTCTGCTCTATACTTTATCTCCATATTTGCTCCTGTGAGTATTTTGTTTTCCTTCTAAGAAGGACCAAAGTAGCCACACTTTGGTCTTCCATCTTCTTGAGGTTCGTGTGGCCTTATTTCAATCTTCTTGAATCTGTTGAGGCCTGTTTTTTTTTTTTTTTTTTTTTTTTTTTTTTTTTTTTTTTTTT
>NC_034592.1:125683133-125686697 GCF_900095145.1 Mus pahari | reverse complement strand
TTTTCGAGACAGGGTTTCTCTGTGTAGCCTTGGCTGTCCTGGAACTCACTCTGTAGACCAGACTGGCCTCGAACTCAGAAATCCGCCTGCCTCTGACTCCCGAGTGCTGGGATTAAAGGGAGGCCTGTTTTGTGACTGATTATATTGTCAGTTTTCGAGAAGATACCATGAGGTGCTGAAAGAAGGTATATTCTTTTGTTTTAGGGTAAAATGTTCTATAGATAGCTGTTAAATCCATTTGGTTCATAACTTCTGTTAGTTTCACTGTGTCTCTGTTTAGTTTCTGTTTCCATGATTTGTCAATTGCTGAGAGTGGGGTATTGAAGTCTCCCACTATTGTTGTGTGGAGTGCAGTGTGTGCTTTGAGTTTAGTAAAATTTCTTTTATGAATGTGGGTGCCCTTGCATTAGAAGCATAGATGTTGAGAATTGAGAGTTCATCTTGATAGATTTTTCCTTTGATGAGTATGAAGTGTCCTTCCTTACCTTTTTTGATAACTTGGTTGAAAGTTCATTCTATTCGATATTAGAATGGCTACTCCAGCTTGTTTTTTGGGACCATTTGCTTGGAAATTTTTTTCTAGCCTTTTACTCTGAGGTAGTGTCTGTCTTTGTGTGGTTCCTGTATGCAGAAAAATGTTGGGTTCTGTTTACATATCCAGTCTGTTAGTCTATGTCTTTTTATTGGTGAATTGAGTCCACTGATGTTAAGAGATATTTAGGAAAAGCAATTGTTATTTCCTGTTATTTTTGTTGTTAGAGGTGGAATTATGTTTGTGTGGCTATCTTCTTTTGGGTTTGTTGAAAGATTACTTTCTTGCTTTTTCTAGGGTGTAGTTTCCCTCCTGGTGTTGGTGTTTTCCATCTATGATCCTTTGAAGGGCTAGGTTTGTGGAAAGATAATATGTAAATTTGATTTTGTCATGGAATATCTTGTTTTCTCTGTCTATGGTAATTGAGAGTTTTGCTGGGTATAGTAGCCTAGGCTGACATTTGTGTTCTCTTAGGGTCTGTATGACATCTGTCCAGGATCTTCAGGCTTTCGTAGTCTCTGGCGAGAAGTCTGGTGTATTCTGATAGGTCAGTCTTTATATGTTATTTGACCTTTTTCCCTTACTTCTTTTAAAATTCTTTCTTTGTTTTGTGTATTTGGTACTTTGATTATTAAGTGATGGGAGGAATTTCTTTTCTGGTCCAATCTATTTGATGTTCTGTAGGCTTCTTATATGTTCATGGGCATCTCTTTCTTTATAATTTTTTCTTCTATAATTTTGTTGAAGATATTTACTGGCCCTTTAAGTTGAAAATCTTCATTCTCTTCTATATCTATTATCCTTAGGTTTGGTGTTCTCATTGTGTCCTGGATTTCCTGGATGTTTTTGGTTAGGATCTTTTTTGCTTTTTGCATTTTCTTTGACTGTTGTGTCAATGTTTCCTATGGCATCTTCTGGACCTGAGATTCTCTCTTCTCTCTCTTGTATTCTGTTGGTGATGCCTGCATCTTTGACTCCTGATCTCTTTCCTAGATTTTCTAACTCCAGTGTTGTCTCCTTTTGTGATTTCTTTATTGTTTCTATTTCNATTTTTACATCTTGGATGGTTTTGTTCATTTTCTTTGCCTGTTTGATTGTGTTTTTCTGTAATTCTTTAAGGGATCTTTGTGCTTCCTCTTTAAGCACTTCTAGCTATTTACCTGTGTTCTCCTGTATTTCTTTAAGGAAGTTATTTATGTCCTTCTTAAAGTCCTCTATCATCATCATGAGAAGTGATTTTAGATCCGAGTCTTGCTTTTCCGGTGTGGTGGTGTATCCAGGACTTGCTATGGTGGGAGAATTCGGTTCTGATGATGCCAAGTAACCTTGCTTTCTGTTGCTTATGTTCTTATGCTTGCCTCCTGCCATCTGATTATCTCCTGTGCTCCCTGCCCTCACTATATCTGACTAGAGCCTGTCCTTCCTGTAATCCTGTGTGTCAGAACTCCTCTGAGTCCAGCTGTCTGTGATCCTGTGATTCTGGGATCCTGTGATCCTGAGATTCTAGGTGTGTCAGAGTTCCTGGGAGGCAAGCTGCCTCTGGGACCCTGAGATCCTGGTGTGGCCAAGCTTCTGAGATTCTGGGATCTTGTGATCCTTGGTGTGTTTGAGCACCTGGGATTGAGCCTCCTCTGGGTGTTGTGGAACTGGCTGCAAAGTTCATGCCCAAGGTAAAATGGCACAGACTGGAAAGAACCAGAGCCGCTGGTTGGGCAGGATTTCCTGTGTCCCTGGATCCTGCTGGTCCCAGTTACTTCTGGTGGTGTTGGAACAGATGTTGTATCCTACTTATCCCTGATCCTACCCCAGATGAATATCTTAAAACAGAAATTTATTCTATCACAGTTCTAGAGACCAGAGAATGAGACCACCAAGTCAGCTGGTGGGCAAAATCTCTTTGAAAGCCACAGGGTGGAAAAAACTCTGTACTATGCTCTTCTGGTGGTTGGTAGAAAGAATTTCTTGGCATCCCCTGACTTACAGACACATGACTCTAGTCTCTGAAATTACTGACATTCTCTGTGTTTGTGTGTCTCTTCTTGTCTTATAATAATACAAGTCATATTAGAATACGGATGCACCCTGCTGTGGATGATGATATTGTAATTATATGAGTGAGACCTTATTTGTTAACAATAGCATATGTGCTGGTCCCATCTTTCCATGGGAGCACATTTTAGTCCACAATAAATAAATAGGTAAACAAAAGAATAATCAATGGTTTCCACCAGGTTTTGAAACAAATACAAAAGGATTAGGAGTGAATGCTGTTGAAACAAGAGCAGGTTAGATGAGGAACTGGAGAGTTGGTGTTTTGTCTTAGGTAGGTTAAGCTTCATTTGACTGTGAACTATCCAGATACAGATGTAGAACACGGTTGAGTAAGCGGATCTGGAGCAAATCTGGAAGACCTTTATGCCATGGGGCACTGCTAAGTGACAAGCAAATGAGCTCATAATAATTGGCTAGAGAGATGAGAACAGTGCAGATCCCAGAAGACCTCCACCTATACTCCCAAGAGAAAAAGTCAAGGCTAATATCCTATGTGTGCATATTTAACAATTAACTTTTCAATGGAAGGAAAGAAAAAAATTTTGATTTGTAGAGTTTGCCTGTGATATTTTCCTCGTGATCAGTTGACTTCAAATTACCATGAAAATTTAAATATTAGCTTCCTCAAGATGGTACAAGCCAGTTCTTGCATGCCTCTAAAAGCCATATTTATTAGTGAATGAGTAATTAAATTGCTTTCTATAGGGCTTGGAATCTTTATTTATTAAATAAATAGCCATTCTTAATGGTCTCATTTTAGGCTCCATCTTGCTCTTGTATACCACAATGTAACATAAATACTAATAGCAAATCTTTCCTTCTGTCCTAATACTCATGGTGGCTCTTGAACAGGGTGTGTGATGCTTGAAAATTAAAAAATCAAATTGTATTTTGCAAAATGTATCTTGGGTATTCTAAGTTTCTGGGCTAATATCCGCTTATCAGTGAGTGCATATCTAGTGACTTCTTTTGTGATTGGG
>NC_034592.1:125655064-125682707 GCF_900095145.1 Mus pahari | reverse complement strand
TAGGTGGAACAACAATATGAACTAACCAGTACCCCCTGAGCTCATGTCTCTAGATGCATATGTAGCAGAAGATGGCCTAATCGGCCATCATTGGAAAGAAAGGCCCCTTGGTCTTGCAAACTTTATATGCCCCAGTACAGGGGAATGCCAGGGCCAAGAAGTGGGAGTGGGTGGGTAGGGGAGCGGGGGCGGGGGGAGGATATAGGGAACTTTCGGGATAGCATTTGAAATGTAAATAAAGAAAATATCTAATAAAAAAAGAAAAAAAAGCAAAAGAAAAAAAAGCAAAAGAAAAAAAAGAATCAAATTGTAAGTATAGGTACTACCATTACTGCTCATTGATGACCACAATCCTGACTTATAACCCCATATTCACATCCATAAAGGGAAAGCTAGGGAAAGCCATTACTTTCTCTATAATGGTGATTACTTACTGAGGTCTTTGGTAAAAATACATTATCTTACTTTTATTTTAAACATTATCTTTTCATGTAATGTTTATCATATTCATCAGCCAAACAATTGTATTGGTTAATCATACTGAAAGCTAATTTTGGGTAATAGTTTACTGCATAGCTCAAAGCTCATTTCATGTCATTATCAGTGACTCAGTCTTTTTCTAGACCATATAGTAACAATGGTAAAAATAAAATCTCATCTTTCCCACTTCTCAGATGTGAAAGCTTATACAAGATGTCTAACCCAAAGCTCTCCTGTGTGCTATGTGAGCACTTTATTAACAAAATTTCATCCTCAGCTTCCTCTTTAGCTTCTATCGTAGATGTTAGAACATGGACAGCATTGGAGGCTTGCTTCTCTTTTTATTGTATGATAAGTAAAATAATCAATTCCAATTTTGACTAGTTCTTATAAGGAAATTGACCCTAATAAAGGAGATGTTGTATGACCTATCAATGAAATGATATAGGTTTTATGACAAAAAAGAGAAAGTGCAATGAAATAGGGAATTGTTTTTTGAACAGTGACACTTGGATTTCTTCCATCAGATGAGTCAATTTGCTGGCCATTACTCTGAAGGTCAACTGGACTATCTGACTTAAGCAGGTTGACTGGGCACTAAATAGAATCATTTTTATTTCTTTGTGAACAATGTAAGTGTTGACTAGGCCTGTCAGTGCTGAAGCATAGATTGGGGAGGGGCACATGGGCACTTCCCTACTGAACTATTGGATACTGATACATTCTGGGAATGGGAAGACCTTAAGTTCAGTTGTGTATCTATCCACTGCTGAGCCATCAAGCTTTCAAACCTACAGTAACACATATGGCCCTAATTAAACTCAGTGGGTTGCTAAAAACAAATAAACAAAACCAGAACAGAACACATGAAGGTGAGAAAAGGACTTGTAGGGTGAAAGGAGCTTTGGTAAGGCTGGAAGATACGAAAGGGTGGGGGTAATAGTAACCAGAATTCATTAAACATGGATGCAATTGTCAAAGAACAAATGTAATTAAAATTTAAAGTCCTCAAGTTTACTAAATATAAGTATCTTAACATCTGTAGAAGTTTTAAAAATCATCATTTTGATGTGCTCTCCTAAATTATATCATGTTTATTTTACATAATTATAATTCTAGTGAATATCTAACTTTATATCTTGATATTTCTCCTTTATCTTCTACTAGATTACAGTCTGCTAAAGACTTCTCTACATAAAAGCTTTTGGCTTTATAACCTTACTTTTTGCTCTGGATAGTGGCTTCACGAAGGAATTATTTACATCTCCCTTGCCAGCAGTAGTCAGTACTCCAGCATTTGGAGAAGCAGAGATTCACAAGATGATGGCAAGAAAGATGCCATTGAGAACTCACATGTGGAGGTGGAGACCAAATTGATTCAAATGGATCCTGAGAGTTGAGCTAAGACCCAGAAGCAGATATCACAGGGGATCCACAGACATTCTGCATTAAAGGCTGAATGAAAAAAAACATCCAGACTTTATTCTAGTTTCCTTTCTGTGGCTGCCATAAAACACTTTTACCAAAAGCAGATTAGGGAAGAAAATGCTTATTTCTGCTCAGGATTGGACAGTCTGATTAGAAGTTACAGTTCTTCATTGAAAGAAGTAAAAGCAGGAACTCAAGTGAAGACTTGGAGAAGAGATTGTGGAAGAATGCTACTTAATAGCTTGATGACAGCCTCGTGCTTTGAGATCTTTTTTATACATCCCAGAACCATCTGCCCAAAGAATAGAGTCACCCACAGTGAGCTGGGCCTGTCTATATTAATTAGCAATCAAGAAGTCCCTCACTAACATGCTTATAGGTCAATCTGATCTAGGCAGTCCCTCAATTAAGACTCCTTTCTCAGATGACTACAGGCTGTGTCAAGTTGACAGAACAAACTATGATGAGATTGTTTCAGGGCAATAAGTACCCATCAATGAATTCAATAAGAAAGACCCCCCCCAGAGACACTTGCACATATCTAAACAATGAGTGTGAACCATCTTAGAGCCTAGGTCTTCAGCCTGTTGGCATGATCATGATCGTTTTGGGGGGGAGGGGGATGGTGTTTTGTTTTGTTTTGCTCTGTAAGCTATGATTTTCTATAGGCTCAGTACCTTATAACCAAACCACAGTCTTTGTATTATTGTGTCCCTGTTGTGAGGGATTTCTCATGTCAGATAGTGGCTGGGGGTAGGATAAATGCTGTCTTCATTTCTGTCTGGAATTTGCACTAGCAGACCTCAAACAGCTATAGGGCTGGGGTGGGTCAGTTCTGAAGTATCTCTGGATCCATGTACTCTTCCAATATGGTGATCTTGACATAGCAGACTTATAAGACTGTGACACAGAGTGGGCACATACATGTTCCTAGCTGGAGTATCAGGCAGAAGTTGTGTAGCTTTGTATGACCAGATCATGAAAATCATGTAGTATCTTTTTTTCAGTTTCCCTTATTGTTGGGACAGCCCAAAGACCTACCTAGATTTACAAGGGAGTCTTCATGTTTGGTTAGGGAAGTGCATGGTATTTGGAAGCTACCATGGAACCAGAGACAGTCTGTGGACACTTTAGGAAAATGTAATCTTGTATGTGGGCTTTCTAGAAGAAAGGAGTTACATGTCCATTGTGGTGGCATCATATACTCATATAGCCTCTCAAAGTGCCTCAGGTCATTTTTGTGTCACCAGTATCTCTGACGCAGAAATTATAACAAAGTCTGAGATATCTGAAGAAGTAGAGACTAATCTAGAATGGAGGAAAGAGATAATGGTGGAACTGAATCAATAGTGATGTTTGGGGTAGAGCAGGAAGCCAAGCTCCAGGTGAATTGCTCCAGATCCCTTGCTTGCCATTAGTCTGTAGACTGGGGAAGTACAGATTATATACATCTCCCCCAGTGGGGAGTTGGACTCAGATATAAACAATAGAGTTACTGAAACTTGTAAAGACTGATTATAGACATGACAACTGAGGGACTGGAGAGATGAGGCAACATTTAAGAAAGCATACTGCTCTTGCAGAGGACCTGGGCCTGTTTGTCAGTGCCCATAATGGTCAGCTCACAACCACTTGTAATTCAGGTTCTAGGTGAACCTACACCCTCTTCTGACCTCCATGACAACTTCACCCATATGTACATATACCCACATAGACCCTCACACATAATTAAAAATTAATTTAAGCTCCTAGTACCATTGTCCAGTGTTTGGTTTTCTAAAGACAAAAAGTCAAAGTCATATTTACAGTTGAGGTCTCCTGTGGCAAGAAAAGATTCATTTTAAAGATAGCCACTGAGCTGGCTAATCTTCATTTCTAATCATTTTTAGTCCTCATTTCTAAATCTAGATCTAATTTAGAACCACTTCAGAGACACACTACTGGGCAGGTCCATGAGAGGCAAGTTTCCACTAAAGACATAAGATATCCTTAAAGTGGACAATGAGTTACAGCGAATAGCCAGAATACAGAGGAGTACAAGGAAAAGACCTTGTGCGCGAGCCTGTTTTAGCTTCTAGTGGAGACAGGACATCTGTGGCTGATGCTACCACTGCCTCCATGCACAGCAGGCCCCACCATCTTCAGCTTTTCAACATGGAGTCAACTGCTTCCCAGTGACTCAAGGAAGATCAACATCTTCAGCACAGATTGGGAATGTTGAGGCATCTAGATTCATGGACTGAGCAGCTTCCTGTTCTCATCCCCTCCACTGTTCAGATGGCCACTGTTAGACTGCTCAGCCAGGATCATATAAACTAACCTACGATATCTCCATATGGTGTATAATTGCATTCATGCAAATGCATGTACACACACACACACACACACACACACACACACACTTTATTGATTCTGTTCCTTTGTTGAACCTTACCTGAAATACTCATTAAGTTAAATGGGGGCATAAAGTCCTTTCAAGTGATGTATAATTGTGGGTTCTATCTTCTTTCCACTTCTCTATAAGAAATGAGAGATTTATTTCAATGGTTTGCGATCAGAGAAAGTAGAGAAATTTTATGTAATTCACTTTCCACTCCAAACAACTAACAGACAATAGCATTCAAACCATTGCACAAATTCACATCCCGTGCTTTTGGTGGAAACAACCAGAGGCACGCAGACTGCAAGAGAGTGCAATAAGAGGGGGTGCTGAAAATTCAATCAGTGACACCTACTCTCCAAAAGAGTCAATGAACTGCTCTCTGTACTTTGTGTTTCTATCTTGAGTGACACACCTGTCAATTAAGATCTTTATCAATATCAAAGAATATGCTTAGTGTTGCACTCCATAAGTGTGGATGACATAAATTACTGTAACATTCACCACCTGCAATTGTCTTAATCTCACACACCCAGCTAAAGGACAGTTTCCTTCCTAAAGTTTTCCCAAGAACCTGTCCTCAGCCATCTTTCCTCTTTGTATTCTCAGACACTGAGTTTATATTTGCAGTCAACAGTTAGGACCAACACTTACCAACCACTGAGTCAACATTTAACATTATTTGCAAATGCTTTTCAGTACTTGTGACCTGCTCAAGTCACATGTGGAATTCTTCCCTTTCCAAACTGAGTATGGACTCCTTGATGCTAGATCCTTGCTTCATATTTATTTCCTACCATGTGGGTTTAGACATTGGATAGGTCTAGACTGATAAAGTCCTACGAGAGAAGTCTGACAGCAAGATGAGACACAAGAGGAGCATGTACCAAACTTCTCAGTAAATTTTAGGAAAAATTACTCAACTATCTTTTTGCCTCAAAAGTAAATTACAGTTACAATTACAACCAGAGTTACAATTACAAGACTGGCTAAAATGGTAGAGTCAGTTGTGGATAAGTATGTGAATTTGTATGAGCATATTTAAACTTAATGACTAAACTCACAGTTAGAATATCTCATGAATTTTTTTAATATTTTTAAGAAATCTCATCTATGAGCATTGTATTTACATCACTTCCACCTTACCCTCCCCACCCCTCAACTCTTCTCATGGTCCCCAACTCCCTTGCTAATTTGTGGCTCTTTATTATTGTTACATATGTGTTTGAACAACACCCAAATGAACTCAGCAGAGAGACCTAAATTTTATACTCAACAAAAAGTGCATCCTCAAGTTAAAAAAAAAATATTACCTAGGATTCTTAAGACATCATGTAAGACCTTAAACTGATACCTTATGTCTACCAATAGTACAATACATGAAGTTTAGCATGTCTATGCAAGTGAATGTAGTGTGATGACAGCAACAGAAATGAACAGAACATTTCTGTACATAGACAAAATTAATGCATCTTACATCCACAGCACCGAGTGACAGGGGCACTGCATTCACTAACTCTTACTGAATGCCTTCACTTACATAAATGTCAAGAGCAGGTGAAATTGGTCTGTCCACTCAGGAGTCCAGAAGGTTCTCGTAGGTGTGCCAGAAAGCACAATGGGCGATTTGGTGGTTAATGGAACATTTTACTTTGCAAGCTGAGTTCAATATATGTACTCTGCACGTTGAAAACTAAGCCATATATTTATGATCCACGTGCATTTGTCTAAGTATGTTGTACTTTAATGAAAAAAATCTTACTTGAACACAAATGCAGAAATGGTAAGCTTACACTCCTGTATACAACTGGGCGCAGTAAAATCGTGAGTTTAGATTTCTAGGAAAATCTCCAAAATTACTTACATGTCTAATAACCTATGGATGTTAGAGCATTATTGAAAGAAATCCTTTTGCCAGAGAGAAGGGGATGGGTAATGTAGGAGCTGAAGTCACCTGTGTGCCCATTGTTTCGTTCTGGGGCAGTCATGTGAGTGAGCATGCTACTGCTTGTTTCAGAGTGGGGGATAAAGAAGCTGGGCTTACAGTTGCACTTTCTAGACCTCTTATTTCTTTATTCCACCATTCTCCTTGTCTCTCCCCTTGTCGGTGACTTTACAAGCAGATGCTCCTTCCTTGCAGGGCTGAGACTTAGCTGGGAAAAGTGCCCATGATTTTCTTCCCTTGCTGACGTCTGCCTTTACTCTCCGTAGGCTGCTGCTGCGTGGTATGTTCCTCGCACCCTCTCGGAACTGAACCTGTCCCGTTTGCTATTTCTGCTGGTGCATGATGCGTCGAAATAAAAAATTTAAACCAGTTTCGCTCTCTGCTCTTGTGAATGGCATAGGTGTCAATTTTCTTGTCTCCGAATGAAATAATCAAGGGAAGAAAATCAAGAAGAGTCGCAGCTGAGCAGCTGGTTGAAAAGTAGAAGTGGCCACGTGACCAGTTTCGCTCTGAGTGAGTTCTCACTCAGAGGCTACAGGGATCGTGGTAGATATCAGAGAAGCTCTCTACAAGCTCCTGACCTCCCGAGGCTGCAGAGTGTGGGCAAATGGATATAGAAGGAACAGTTGAAAAACTCAATAATCCTGCAGTGAGGAAATGGAAGAGATATCAGGGACGCCAAAGGGCCCTGGGCCCCTCCGAGAGAGTGACAGTTTCATAAACAGCGCCTTGAGGAAGGCAGACGGGTTAAAATTGGAAACACTTTCAGCATTGGCTAAATGTGAAGCTGGTTTGAGAGATTAATGGTGCATGCAGCAGGCTGACTCCACAGTCATGAAATATAGAACGCACAGAAGTTGGCTCCCTGCCCTGCTCTTGGGGGCTTGCAGCAGGTAGGATTGTTTCTAAAGGATGGAAAATAACTAGTGGCGATCTCATGAAGCTAAGTCTTGAACAGAGAAAAGTCAAGTCAGATCCATAGTGGCATAGTTGTTAAACAAAACTTGCAAATACTCTTCCTGCTCCGTGCATTGAAAGCTGTAAGAACCTGGCTTTGTTCCTCCCCACCCCTGAGGTAACTGTCCTAACTAGAGTTTTGCCCACTTTGATCAGTTCATGCCTACCATCTTCCATACTCTCCCCATTATACAACACTGACCAGTTATAAAACAACCCAACCCTACTGGTACAGGATGAGCAGATGTAATGGGTCCCATTCCATGTACAACTTCTGTGTGATTATTCTGGCATGAAAAACATTAACTATATTAGCAAAAGAACACTAGACCAGGTTTTTTAAAAAAAACAAAAACAAAAACAAAAAAAACCCTGATGGTTGACTGGAGAGATGGCTCAGAGGTTAAGAGCATTGACTGCTCTTCCAGAGGTCCTGAGTTCAAATCCCAGCAACCACATGGTGGCTCACAACCATCTGTAATGAGATCTGATGCCCTTTTCTGGTGTGTCTGAAGGAAGCTACAGTATTACTTATACATAATAAATAAATAAACCTTTTTTTTTAATGTCCTTGGTTAATCCGAGCACTTGGGAGGCAGAGGAAGGCAGATTTCTGAGTTTGAGGCCAGCCTGGACTACAGAATGAGTTCCAGGACAGCCAGGGCTACACAGAGAAACTCTGTCTCGAAAAAAACCAAAAACAAACAAACAAACAAACAAAACAAAAAAAACCCACAAAAAACCCAAACCAAGCCAAACCAAACCAAACCAAAACAAAACAAAAAAACAAAAACACTGATGGTATTTGAGAGCATGTCTCACTCTCTAGTTTAAGATCATTGCTATAAAAATTGTGCAAAGCATCATGAAGATTCATAGCAGAATCCACAAAGACAAACACTTGAATGGTCGTTACTACCTGCCACATGCTATGGTTTTGTTGGCCTCTCGGCTGTACCGCTGTGATAAGTGTGCTTATTTTAGGAAATAAGAAAACTGTTACAGAGAACAGGCATTCACTGACTCCACTGATGTTTTGAACTCCTACTGCAGGAACATAGGACTCTGTTCAATTCCAGGAGTGTGCTGAACAGCAGGCTGGGTCAAGAGCTGGTGTGTGCATTTACTAGGGACACCACAGCCAAATGGCATGAACTATATGGATGACTCAAACCATAGAAATATGTTTGTTTATGGTTCTGGAGTTTTAAAGCTCAACATCTCATCTAGGAATTGGCAGATTGTTTTGCCGAGGCTTCTCTTTGGCTTGCAGGAGGTTCTTGTCTCAGTGTGTGCCCACAGGCTTTTCTTCTGTGTGCTCGCATCCCCAGTCTCCCTTCCTCTGTGTGTCCTAATTGCCTCTTCTTATAAGTCACTCATCAAATTGGATCACAGCCAAACAGGCTTCTTTTAATTTCCTTGCCTGTTTAAATCTCCTATCTCCAATGACAGTCACACTGTAGGAGCAGTGCTCCTGCAAATGAATTTGGGGGAACACAATTCAACTCGTTACAGCTGGGAAGACAATTTGACTCTTCCATCAATATTGTGGGACTTGAACTTCACCTCTCTAAGCCGATGCTAAAAGCAGCACATGTATTCACAGAAAGGGGAAGCTTTTAAGAATGCACCCCTGAATCTGTGCAGAGCCCTTAGGAGCAACACTGAGGCAGGCTGCTCATGTCTGTCTCCAAGAACCCACCAGGCACACAATATGATGAATGCCTGTGTGGGCCAATTGTAGCATCTGTGTCCAATCGCTCAGAGGGTCTGTTCAAAGCTGAAAGGGAGGTATCCCCTCAGCAGCCATACACATATTCACACATATACTTTTCCTTTCTGTCTCGTGAATGGCTCAAAAGGAAATAAACTGGATTTCAGCAACCCTTCCACACAAAGCTGAATCCATGCCTTTAGAGGTTGCTTCTGCACTAGTCACGTTCATCCCTGCTCTGGGGCACTTCAAACGATGTTGATTTATTCTTCCATGAATTTGAATGAGGATAACGCAGAGGAGCCGTGTTGTTCCTGCTCTTCAGATGGGATTTCACGCTCTAGCTGCTGGCTTTTTTAAGAGCACCTACTCCTTCCAGCTTTTGAAATTTATTCTGAATGTATTTTCTCTTAGCCTTCTTAATCTTGGAATAAAGGGCTTTAGGACCCAGTAGTATATTATATTCACCAAAACATTCATTTAGATCAGTCCCTCAAGACAGTTTAGGGAAAACATTTTAAAATGCTTGAAAAGAGTGCCTATAAATGTAGCTGTGCACTCACAATGCATTGCCTGGATAATGCTTTGAAACTGTGTTTCCAACCTTGAATTTCCTGATTCCCCAGGAGGCACAGAAATGAATAGCTCAGAAACAGTCTGTCCTAAGACAATAAAGATCATTATATGAATATATATGATATATGTGAATATACATACACATATATAGATATAGATAATATAGAGATAGAAAATAATATAGCTATCGATGATAGATGTAGAGATGATAGATAGATAGATAGATAGATAGATAGATAGATAGATAGATAGATAGATAGATGGATGGATGGATGGATGGATGGATGGATGGATGGATAGATAGATAGATAGATAGATAGATAGATAGATAGATAGATAGATAGATAGATAGATAAACCATGTTCTCTTTTTGTTGTCAAAGCCCTTCCTAAATTTTAAAGATTTGGAAATCAGGGTATTGTGTTGCCGTATAGATGCTTGTCTTTAACACCAGGAGGTAATTCAATGCATAGTCAAACTTCCTCCTGTTTTGAGTTGGAAGTTGATGACTTTGAGCAGTAAGAGGCAATACCTTTACCTGTTCTTTTTTTTCTAGACAGAAGTTAAAGTTAACTTTATAGAAGGAGAATAGAGATTACAAGTCTGGGAGGGGTGGGGTGAAAGGGACAGAGATAGAACAGAGATGGTCATGGCTTCAAAGGTGCAGTTGGGGAGGAGAAATAACTAAATATTCCATAACACAGTAGGACAGCTGCTTAGCAATGATTAACAGTATACCAGAACAGCTAGTGTTGAGGACTTCGGAGGTGATGCACATGGCAGTTACTCAGATTTTCATCATTACACATTGTATACATGCATCAAAGTGTCACACAGAGCCCCATATATAGGTGCATTTGCTGAGTGCCAGTTAAAAATGGAAAAGCATTAACAGGCTGACTGTGATGAAGGGCAAAGAACAAGTGCCTGGTGGTTTGTGGGATGCCTCGCTGTGCATGCAAGAGACAGCTTCACTGCTTTCTGCTTTCTTTCCTCAGTTCCAGCATGGATTCCCCCTGCAACTCAAGGGGTCATTTCACAGCCTATTGCCTCACGTTCCTTCTCATTAAGATCACAGCACCTTCATCAGGTCCTTCTGTCACAGGAGCATTATGCAGAACAATTAAGGGTTAATTAATTAATTGGGGAACAGCCACAGGAGAGAGATAATGAGGATTTCTGTATTTTCATGGCTTTGGGTAAGGGCACTTCTAAATCAATTTTAATCGGAATCTTAGGACCTCAATTTTTCATATCTAGCCACCCTTTGAGGTTTAAAATGAACATGAGTCTCTTAAATTTATTTTTTCCTAAGTCATATATTTTTGCCCTGCAAGACTGATTTTTAATACCTATCCCCCGAGTTAATCAATAAAATATCTTGCATCAAATTTAGAACTTTTACTGTGGATCATTGAAAGTGACAAGGATGTTTTTCTTGGCTATTTAAATATTGTGCTGTTAGAGATAGTGCGTTTTACATTAAGTGAAAGAAAGAAAGAGATCCCACAGGCTAGCATGGATTTGCTTCCTCCTCCTCCTCCTCCCCCTCCTCCTCCTCCTCCTTGTCTATCATTTTCAAAGAAAGATCTCAGACAAAATCCATGACAAAACAATGATGGACATTGCATGCAAAGTCAACGATTTTCTTTAGAATTAAATTTCTGGTTGCCTGTTAAAAGATTTGCTAGGGTGAGCTGATTTTTTCTCTGTCTTCCCACTTTTTTTTTTTTTTTTTGGCTTGAATGCCCCAGGTCAGTGATGCCCAGGCCACCTGATAGAGAGATAATCTCTTATGCACTGTGTAAAAGCATTCACCTGTCAATAAAAAGCCTTTGAACAATGAGATAAGGCAGAATTAAAAGGTGGGACATTTGGCAGAAAGATAGATACACAGATAGATAGATGGTTTTACTTTTGTTGGATCCAAAGAATGTTTTGGGTAATTTCCAGATAAAGCTGTTTGCTCTTATATATCTTATGTCAAACCTCTTTCTTTCTTTCTTTCTTTCTTTCTTTCTTTCTTTCTTTCTTTCTTTCTTTCTTTCTTTCTTTCTTTCTTCCTTTCTTTCTTTCTTTTTGTTTTGTTTTTGTTTTGTTTTTCTCGAGACAGGGTTTCTCTGTATTGCCCTGGCTGTCCTGGAACTCACTTTGTAGACCAGGCTGGTCTCGAACTCAGAAATCTGCCTGCCTCTGCCTCCTGAGTGCTGGGATTAAAGGCATGCGCCACCATGCCTGGCCCAAACTTCTTTCAATAACAGCAAAATAGAGCATACTTGTAGATTTAATTTAAAAATTCATTAATATTTTGTTAGCATATAATAGATGTCACATTTTCTGCATATGTGTCTTCGTATTTTGTTCTAACTTCTTCCTCTTCCTGATGTCCCTTCAAGTTAATTATAGAGCAAATCATTTTGGTGTAAGATGGTAGGCTATGCAACTCAGTTCCACGTAATTTTAGAATAAGACTATGCTATACAATCTCTATTTATCCATTTCTTTAATGCTCCCTAGTTTGTGTTTCTTTTTATTTTTTCTTTTTGTTTTTTTTTTATTAGATAATTTCTTTACTTACATTTCAAAGGTTATCCCCTTTCTTCGTTTCCCCTCTGAAAACCCCTTATCCCCTCCCTCCTCCCCCTGATCACCAACCCACTGACTCCTGCTTCCTGGTCCTGGCATGCCCCTACACTGGGGCATAGAGCCTTCACAGGATCAAGGGCCTCACCTCCCATTGATGACCAACTAGGCCATCCTCTGCTACACATGCATCTGGAGCCATGAGTCCCTCCGTGGTTGGTGGTTTTGCCTCTGGGAGCTCTGGGAATACTGGTTGAATCATATTGTTGTTCCTCCTATGGGGCTACAAACCACTTCAGCTCCTTTTGTCCTTCCTCTAGCCCCTCCATTGGGGACCCTGTGCTCAGTCCAATGGTTGGCTGAGAGTGTCCACCTCTGTATTTGTCAGGCACTGGTAGAGCCTCTCAGGAGACAGCTATATCAGGCTCCTGTCAGCCAGCACTTGCTGGCATCCACAGTAATGTCTGGTTTTGATGACTGTATATGGGATGGATCCCCAGGTGGGCAGTCTCTGGATGGCCTTTCCTTCAGTCTCTGCTCCACACTTTGTCTCTGCAGCTCTTTCTATGGGTATTTTGTTCCCCCTTCTAAGTAGGACCGAAGTATCCACACTTTGGTCTTCCTTCTTCTTGTGTTTCATGTGTTTTGCAAATTGTATCTTGGGTATTCTGAGCTTCTGGGCTAATATCCATTCATTAGTAAGGGCATATCATGTGTGTTCTTTTGTGATTGGGTTACCTTACTCAGGATGATATTTTCTAGTCCCATCCATTTACCTATGAATTTCATGAATTCATTGTTTTTAATAACTGAGTAGTACTCCATTGTGTAAATGCACCACAGTTTCTGTATCCATTCCTCTGTTGAGGGACATCTGGGTTCTCTCCAGCTTCTGGCTACTACAAATAAGGCTGCTATGAACATAGTGGAACATGTGTCCTTATTACAAATTGGAATTCATCTGGGTATATGCCCAGGAGTGATATTGCCAGATACTATGGCAGTACTACGTCCAGTTTTCTGAGGAACTTCCAAACTGATTTCCAGAGTGGTTGCACCAGCTTGCAATCCCACCAGCAATGGAAGAGTGTTCCTCTTTCTTCACATCCTCGCCAGCATCTGCTGTCACCTGAATTTTTTATCTTAGCCATTCTGACTGGTGTGAGGTGGAATCTCAGGGTTGTTTTGATTTGAATTTCCCTGATGACTAAGGATGTTGAACATAATCATCTGGTTATCTCTGGTGTAAGATGGTCTTGCTGTCTCTGGCTGGAGTGTGTCCCTCCTGTGGGTCTGTAAGCCTGTGTCAGCACTCCTGGGAGACCAGCTTTCTCATGACAGAACTTGTGTACAGAGGGCTCTAGAACAGCCTAAGTTCTGGGACTGGAAGAATCCTGTCCCAGCTGCTCCACTGTCCCAGCACCCCATGTGCCCTGCTTTAGAGAGGTATTGGAGAGAAAGTGGCTGTCTCACCTCCCAGCCCGGGAGTAAAAGCCTGGGGGAACAGTTCTCTCCTGGCTGGACTGTGCACAGAGGGCTGTGGAACAGCCTCAGCTCCCAGGTGCAGATGGCAGGATGGAAGGATCCTGTCCCAGTTTGTGGTTTTTAATGTGCATGCATAGATTGCATTTATAGAATTAATTTAAATACCACTTGACTGATTGTTGAATGACCCCAAAAAGTCTTTCTTTCCCTCACTTTTGAATATATATATTTTTTTAATTTCATGACTGGCTTTGACTCATGAAACAATAGCTTTTGTAATGTGTGGGGGCTCTTATCTGTGGTCATGCTGTGGTATCTCACTTCTCATTGTCATCAGAGCCCAGTTAAAAAATGAGGAGCCCAGGAGAACCCAGTGGATGATGAGAGACACATACCCCAGGAAACCAGACATCCCTCTCACCCTGATCCCCTAAGATTAGACTTAAAGATGGTTATGGTTTGTCATGTGGACATTACCCAGGGTCTCTGGAAGAGCAAGCAATGAATGCATCAACTAGTGCATTTAACCAATGAACTATCTCTCCAGCTCCTCATTACATTTATATTCACACACGTGCGAGCGCACACACACACACACACACACACACACACACACACACACAGAGAGAGAGAGAGAGAGAGAGAGAGAGAGAGAGAGAGAGAGAGAGACTTTATCATCTATCTATCTCTATTTCAGAGTTGAAATGGAATAAAAAAGCTTTCTATCCTTTTTTCGTAGTGGCTTTTTTGAAACATAAATTCTCTACATAGCCCAGAGCAGCCTCAGTGCTGAATCTGCTATTTTTGAAAGGAAAGGCAGAGTTCCAGTTTCTCATTTCTTACTTTTCTAGGTGAATCTTTCCCATGGGGTGGATAGAACTCCTCAATGTACTTATTTCCTAATTTTATTTCAAGGCTTGGCCAATTGTTGATCGCATGAAGTTGCACACGGGCACACACATTGTGGCAATCTGAATGCAGGACCGGACATCCTCTCGCAGGGGCATCTGCCCAGGAGGCTGCTGCTGTTTACTGTGGGATTTTGCCAAGATAACCTTTGGCATTCTTCAAAGACTTCTTATAACAAGACACTATCTATAATGCAGCATGCTTTCAAGGATTGAAATACAACCCCAACTGAATATAAAGATAGCCCTTTTATAAATAAATGCAACACTATTTCCTGCACTTTGAGGGAAACAAAACTTCAAATAGTTTTCAAGTGTATTCACAAAGTGATCATCTCCTGGGGTACTCCTGCACAATTTTAGAAATTGTGAAACACACATACACACACACACACACATACATGAAACACACATATGCCACAAGAGGGTGTTCTGGTTAGGAATACACTGCCCATGTTACAACAGTATCTTAAGATTATTGTAGAGTTAAACGTGTCATCCATGATGTGATAACTGTTGCAATGTTTAAGCACAGCTTGTTACTTTTGTCTTTATGGTGATTCTGGTGTAAAACTTACTGCACTGGCCAATTATGAAAAACTACAGCAATACCACCCACTTGGTATATACTATTTGAGAATGACTATAAATGAATATGTTATCACTTCATAAATCACACTATACCATGCTTATCATCATTTTAGGATATATTCATTCCAGTTACTAAAATCTTTACAATAAAATAGTGAGCCTTGTTATACATACAACAAACCCATCTGTTTTTTTAATAGACCTCTTGACTGCATCCTTGCTCCTTGTGCTAGCATTGGCCTTGAGTTGCTGTGTTCATCCTGGCTCAGGAGCTAAAGGGTGTACCATGTATCTACTTACTTGGTGTATGGGTGTGTAATCGGTTTATCTCAGTATACTCTGAGATTTCATAGTGATAAAATCACATAATAATGCATTTCTCAGAATATGTTGCTAAGTGACATACTATTGTTAATTTAAAAAGCCATATATGAAAGTTAAAACAGCAAGAAGGGGTGATTTGAGTAGATGCAGTAGTTTGAATGCCACCCCTAAAACTTATGTCTGAGTTCAAATTGTCATTGTGATTTACTAGGAGGTAGGACTTGTAGGAAATCATCAAAAGATGGAGACATAGCTCAGTGCTAGAACACTTGCCTAGCATGTAAAAGGCCCTGGTTCAATTGCCACGCTAAGGCAAAGGAGGTAGTTACATCAGGGAGGGCTCTGCTCTCATGAATGGGTTGTTGCTCTTTTCAGAAAAGTGAGCTGATTAATGATGTTTCTGACAAGAAGGGTAACTAAGGCCTGTTTTCTCTTTCTCTGGAGTGCTCATTCTTGCCCATCTACTGTGCTATAATGCAACAAGGAATATCTTAACTATATGTTAAGGCCACAAACTTGAACTTCCCAGCATTCAGAACTAAGGGACAAATAAAATTCTGTTGTTTCAAACTATCTGCCTCTAAAAAGAAGCAGAAAAGACAACAAACTGAAAGGAATTATGTCAAAGAAGTGAAAACCCATTATTACTAGATTATCTAGAAGAATAGAACCATAGAATGCATACACACACACACACACACACACACACACACACACACGTCCATACAATATGAGATTTACGAGATTGGCTTACAGGATAGAGACTAAGCAATTGTCTTCTGCACACGAGAACGGGCAAGAACACTGGAACACCAAAGAAGCTGGCTTCTAGTGTCAACAAACGATGGCAGCCCAACAGCAACAGCAACAACAACAATTACAACAGTGTAGATTCCCTCACCAGCAAGAAATCAAGCTAAGCAGCTAAGCAAGCAAGCAGTATTGCTTTGTCTTGAGACTGCTTTATGTCTGGGCCATCTCTGAAAGGTGCTGGCCACACAAAGGGAGAGTCTTTTGTCCTCAGTTAAGCCTTCTTTGAAATGTCCTCACAGACCTACCCATATATATATATATATATGAAACAATTATACATATATATGTATATGTGTGTGTGTGTGTGTGTGTGTGTGTGTGTGTATCATGATACATATATATGAAACATTTAATTGGGCTGACTTTCAATTTCAGAAGTTTAGTCCATTATCGTGGTAGGAAGCATGGCAGCATCCAGGCATACATAGTGATAAAGAAGGAGCTGAAAGTGCTGCATCTTGATCCACAGGCGACTCTGAGCCACACTGGATGTAAAGTCTGCTATCACAGTGACACGCTTCCTCCAACAAGGCCATACCTCCTAATAGTGCCATTCCCTATGGTCCAAACATTCAAACACATGAGTCTATTGTGGTCATTCCTATTCAAACCGACACATTGATTCCAGATTCAATCAAGTTGGTAATTGAGTTTAGCCATCATTCCTATGGAGACATGGACTGCTCTAAAATGTGAAGTGGCTTGCCAGGTACTTCTAGCCCTAAGTGGGAAACAGTGGGATTGGGGAGGACTTGGGCTTGGCAATGTCTAGATGACAGGTTGGGGCACTGCCTATAAGTGTCCTACCTTTCCACCTCTCTAGAGTGCTAGAAGATACCCACCTAAGCTGTTTTCGTCAGATCAGCAGAACTGAATTTGGTATCTGAGTAGGGAAGGCAGGACAATATTTTAGAGGAGATGAGCAAAAGGAGTAGTGGACACTTTTCTTCCAACCAGAAAATAGTGTGTCCTACTAACCCGGAGGTCACAGTCATCCTTCCACCTCAGTAATAAATGCCTGAGATAATTGACCTCCTGAGAAAAAGGTTTTCTTTTGGTCAATTGTTTTTCCAGTCTTTATAATTAAAAATTGGGATACCTAACACAAAGTCACATATAAAAGCACATCTCTCCCAATGGAAGATTAGTCAGTCAAAACATGGTAAAGTCCTATAATTGTATAATGTATTGACTCATGGATATAATGGGGGGCATCATGTTAAGTAATTAATCCAGAAGTTAAACCTTTGGTGTCGAAGAAGCAAAGAGTAGAAAAGAGATCATTGGATGTTAGAAAGACTAGGAGAAGGTACCAAAATGCTATTGGGGAGCTAAGCATCTGGTGTTCTCTAGCACACCAAGGTGGCATAGTCCTCAACAATAACTATTATTTCAAAAATAACTGAGTAAAGATTTGAAGATTCTTATCATATAGTAATGATAACCCTTGAAGACACAGAACTGCTAGTTACTTGGTCCTCATATTACATAATGTACCTATTATCGAGTTATCCTTAAAGTCTACCCCACAGTAGATACAAATATTTTATTCCAACAAAATAAAAAATATATACATGGTTTAATAAATGATACCACTTTGTCCTGGTCTCACATACTATTGTCTGTCTCCTCATAGGCTCAAACACTGTCTTTCTTTTCCTATCTACAAATGTGGACATCCTCCAATCTGGGTATATAGGTAGCTTTTATTCTGCATATGACTTGTATCTCAGGGTTCCCATATACTTCTACAGTCTTGTGTACCCCTTCTTGTTGGCCTTGAGAAACCCCAGTGTCGTCACCTGCATAATGAGGGTGGCAATGGAACTCACTTTATAGCACTTGTGAGTACAAGAAATAACTTTTTGAAACTGTAGATTAAAAGGAAGCTGAAAAACCTTAAATAACTTAAGGAATGTTAAGGAGATTTTTCAAAAAAAGCACTTGGAGATACACAGGTGGGTGATAAAAATCTAAAGTATTTGTTATGAAAATCAGATTAGACATTTTTACACTCACATTTTCTCCGATAGTTTCAAGATGAAAGCACCCAAGTGTCCATGGACAGACAAATGGACAGGCGAAGTGTGGAAATATGTTTCAGTGGACTATTATTCAGCCTTATTAAGGAAATTCTGGCATGTGTTGCAACATGGATGAACCTTGAAGTCATTACTTTAAGTGAATAGGGCAGCCACAAAAAGAGAAATGTGAATGATTCCGTTTGTAATCACTACATAGAGACAGCAAGAGGAATGAACGCTGTCAGGGGCTGGCAGGAGGACTTGGAGCTTAGAACAGTGCCCTTCTGGAGATGGACAGGGGCGATGATTGTTCAGAGTATGGATGTACGTAATCCACTAAACTTTACAATCATCAGTCAATATTATACACATTTTATGACCATAATAAAGCCAAAGTAAGCCAGCACAGTGGCATGTGTCTGTCTACATACCCAGATGTTATGGGGTCTGAAGCAAGTAGACTGCATGAGCCAAGGCATTTGGAGAAAACCTGAGTGATATAGCAAAAACTATCCTGTCCCCACCCCCCAAGTCAAAACAACAGTTTGTTTGGGAGAAAACAGGGGAAGACAGAGGCCGGGAAAAGTAACATAAAGAATGCTCTAGAGGGGCTAATGAGAACATAGCTCTTGCTAGTGTTTACAAGAGCCTTTGTCTTATGCTAATTCATGATTCAGGGTTTTTACACAAATAAAGTAATAAAAATAAAGAAATATAAAACAGATAGAATTGTGCTTAGCACATAAAAAGCCCTCGCCAATCGTTATTGTTACTATTATTGCATCCTGACCTGAAACCACTCACCCACTTCCCTCACCTCTATCACCTAGCATAATGCTCACTTGCTGAATGTGATGGTAATGGTGAACCCAGAAAGGTTATCGCAGAGACTCTAGGGGCTCCAGAGGCATAAACATTAGGTTTGATTTATATGCCTGGAGCTAAATATGATCATTGCTGTACTGGGACAACACTTTCCTTTCTGGGGAGTCTGGGTGAGTCCAGGCCTATACTAACAGAGGGTTCAGGTTCATCCTTAGACTATGCTCATTCCTGCTATAGAGACACTGTGCATGTGACACTTGGTAATCCTATGAGATGTGCAACTGATTATCTGATAGCTAGAATCCTACTCGCTATAGACATTCAGGGTAAAAGGACATAATCCTGAGATATGACTAGGTTTAAGAGGGCAAAAGGAAGACATAAAGGACATATTCTTTGAAGAACCAAGAGGCAGAGGTTTGGGCTACCTTCCATGACATAGTTGAGTCAGACCAGAGCCAGTGAGACACACAGAGTGGAAACCAGTTTGGATAGGACTCTGAGAGCCAGGTGCAAGATGTCCTTGGCACCAGACAGAGGCATGCACATTTGTGATGATGGGGAACAGAGAGCAATTGTCGAGCAGAGGCAATGAAAGATTTATTCCTTCAGTCACAGCAAGGACGATGGATAGAGGCTGCTGCAGCGAAACTGCCCTGGTCGCAGGAGACTGGCTGACACTCTGAGGCATAAGGGAGATTTGATTGAAGGGAGAGTCCACAGGACTCACCCCCTGCCTGGCTGTGGGGAATGAGAGATAAAACATCTTTAGCCTGAAGTATGGAAGAGGATGTGATATCTTCTACAAAGATGGCAGTTTGCATCTCTCCCTGGGCCCCAGGTAGTCTCAACCCTGTCACTGAATCTCGCCTTATTATAGTGCAGATAATTCTATCTTGGGGTGGGGGAGATTTTGCATTTCGAACAAGTTCTTGGGAGATGTTAAAGCTGCTGACCCCTGGATTCAAGCATTTTGAATAAGGAGATTCTGATATAGGGATCTCCAGCTTGTTCACTGTTTATTAAAAACCCACATGACCCTGGCAATATAAATTATATGCTCTGGTATGGGACACAGGTACTGGGATTTAATAAAACAATGTAGGTGCATATTAGCCTCGAATACTCGGTTCAGAGTTCAAAGACAAGAAAATACATTTCAGTCTTCAAAAGTTTCTAAGGAAAAATGGCTTCCTCAAAATTTAGGTTTTTTTTTTTTTTCAGCCTTATAAGATTTAGCCTTTCATGAACCTGTATGTACCCAATTATTAACATTAAAAACCAAATAGTTTCTTAAGGTGCAAGGTAACTGAGCAAAAAAACGCAGTAGATCCTTTATGCTACTGCAGCGAGGTCTTTTTTTTTTTTTTTAAGCAGCATAGAGGGAAATGTCTTGCAGCCCTGTGAATCCTGTTGATTTATGAGGACGGATGCTGCACTCAGCGGAAGCTGCTGACTTGCCTCAGCTCATCAAAGAAACTTCTCCCGAGTTATTTTGAAGACCTCCTGCTATGTCTCCAGTTCCTATTTCTGTAAATCTATCTTTAAATGTAGAGGGCTTCTGCTCTGCCCCCCCCCCTTTCCAGCCCCCTCAAAAGGTGCCTTCTGCTCCTTGTTAATCCTTGCCTTGCTAGAAAAACACACAGGCAAATCCTGCGCTGAGTAGCAATTAAAGTATTTTACTGCGGACCGCAAATTGTGGTTGTAAAAAAAGCCTTTCCTCCCAGGCTTTTCCCTGATGCCTACAATTTATAGCCCCTGGCCTTCGTTCTATTGAGTATCAGAATCACACAATCCCTGTGCGAGGCAGAGAAATTTAGGAGGCAGTGTGTACACCTCTCACCTCTCACCAATACACCAGCGTTTTCTAATCTGGCTCCTGGGATGCTTGGCCAATTGATCCACACAGGTTCGGCCTTTCTCTATCTGTGCTTGGAAATGCATATGTCTATCACGGAAAGAACCAGGAGTCCAGGGGTCTATTTCCTACGGGAGTCTCCACTGTGGGTTGTGAGCTGGTTTAGGAACCCAGGCTTACATATATCTTTCAAGGGTACCTTGCGATGAGGATTCGATGACAAATGTTTAGCAAGTAGCTCATTGAGGAATAGCATGACGCAGCTAAGCATTATTGTACTGTTTGTTCATTTCCATGGTGTAAGTAGTCATACCATAGAGCATTTCAAACTGTCAACCTGACATGGCCAGACCAGGAGCTAGGACAGGTCATGGTCCCACATTACCTTAAAGCATTTTGACTACATAATGCAACAAATAGCAACAATCTAAAAAAGGCCAGCACCATTAAAATAACCAGGAACCGATGTGCTTGGAGTATTGATTACATTTGTTTTTAAGATAATTTATTTTTTATAGATATAGCCTAATGTTTAGAACAATTGTTTTCATAAACCAGTTCACAAGTTTTCTAAAACTCGGAATTGACTATCAGAACTCAGAAGCCGGTTCTTGCACACATCTGCTTCTGATGATGGCTCAGCTGGTAAAGGCTCTTGATGCCAAGCCTGATGACCTGAGTCTGGTCCTTTGAGGACTTGAATTCAATCCCTGAAACCCCAATAATACAAGGAAAGAACCAACCCCTTCCCCAAGTTGCTCTCTGACATTGATATATGAGCCCTGGTATTTCAGATGTCCCCATACACAAATGAATAAGTAAATGTCACCAAAGCAAAGGAAAGAAAGAACACATGACATCAGTGTGCACATTCACTATGCATTTGTGTGTTAGCATTGTGATAAACTACCAGTTTGGCTAACTTAGAGAAGACTTTTTGCCTTGTCAAGTTCACAGTCAAGGTCCTGGAAAGACTACTGTGTCCCCTGCAGTTTTCTCCTTGACACTTAGAGTGCCACCGTCTTGCTGTGTGCATGGGCATCTGGGTAATTCTTGTCTATAGAGGTTGACCATTAAAAGACGGAACAGTAATTAAAACAAACAAATTCAGTTGTGAGTTGTTGGAATGCTTGGTTATTCTTTAGTCAAGAGTTCTTGGTTTCTTTTTTTAAATATTTAAATGATTCTCCTGCAGTATGCCTGTCTTATGGTTATTTATAGACTACAAGCATTATTTATCTGAATTGGGATCATTATAGTCCTTCCTTTATCATGGGGGTCTTAAGAGATCACTTATCTTCATGACCACTTAACCATTATAGTGATTATTAAACTGGAAGCTACTTGATACATGAGAAAGAAGTGAGTGTATTGGGCCAGTGACATAGCTCACTGAACAAAGGTGCTTTCCAGGCAGTTCTGGCAACCATGCAAATATGGACAGAGAGAACAGACTCCATAAAGCTCTCCTCTGACCTCTATACATGCTCCATGGCACACACACACACATCTTCCAAGATATAATAAATAAAAATAAAAAATAAAAAATATCTGGTAATTCACCCAGTTTGTTCTATATAAGCCAAGGCTTAGGGGGTGAAAATGACCTTCTGGAGATTAAATTATAAGTCAGTGTCAAAGAAAAAGCCAGAACCGAATTCTTATTCTTAGGAGTCAGTAGAAACAGGGGAAAGAGTTTTTTAAAAATCAAAAACTATAAAGGTTGAGATGCCAGCATTTACTGGGATATAAATTTGTTGGGTTCTCTTAGCTAGAACCCCTTAAAATTAAACTTGAGGTAAGACTTCCTTCTACCACTCTGGCCACTGCTCCAACCCCATGCAGGCAGAAAGAAGGGAAAAGGAAACTGACACCAAGCAGAAAGCAAAGTGCTATGGTAACTCTATCTCCTCCAAAAATTCATGTTGAAATGAAATTGTTGTCATGATAGTATTAAGATGTATAACTTGAAGTGGTGATTATGCCTCGGGACTCTGGCCTGTTGAATGAACTAATGCTGCTATCATGGAGGTGAGTTATTTATTGCAAGAGCTCCTGGTAGGATAATTTGGTTCCTACCCTCTTTCTTTCTCCCACGTTTGCTTGTCGATCAATATTCTGTCATGGTATGGTGTAGCACAAGCCTTCAGCAGACACCAAGATTGACAGCTTCCACAATTGTAAGACATATTTTTTTTCTTTACAAATTACCATGCAGCAGGAAAGAGACTGAAATAGCAAATGCAAGGCGGTGGGTTACTGAACTGACCACGAGGGAACACAGCCAAGTATTGGATCACAGAGGATGCAGAGGAGCAATGAGGAGGACGCATCACATGAGTGACAGGGGTGCTGTGCTCCAAATCCACAGCCTGGAATATATTGTCTTCACATCCCTGACTGGAACAACATTAGTAAGTCCGTTAAGAACATACTTGTGCAATAGCAAGAGATAGGTTAACAACAATGAGGGTAGGAATCTCCATGAAGATGCATTTGAGATGCAACTCATTTAGAAAAGACCATCAATTAGACAGAATTTAAATACCTATTTCACGCCATTGTTGTGAAGTAATAAAGCATTAAGGCTGGAAGCAAATTCCATACTTGACGACAGCTACTTCTCCAGCCCCCAGCACTGTCACGTCTGTGCTGCCAAGTCTGACTTTTTAAAACTCAGAATGAAGTCTGTCAGTGAAGGTTGGTTCTCAGACTCGCCTGTACATTTGGAACCACCTGGAAATTAAACTCTGCTGGTGTCTGGGACCCACCCTAGTTACTACGGTGTGTAGCATGGGAATGAACAGGCCTCAAAGAACAGCTTAAGTCACAATTTCAACTATTTAAATGTCAAAAAGTGCAGTGGGCCTTTGTTTTAACTATCCAGTTCAACTCTACAGGCCTTGCATTCATTTTGTATGAGAATTTCACTTTGCCTTCAGCATGACCCGGGCCGAGGCTGACTTAATTGTCTCTTCATCATCCTTCTCGTCTCCATATCTGTGTTCAGAGACAACAGTGGTTGGTGAAGAAGACTCAGAAATCAAATTTTGTCTCTACGAGATCCATGGTGGACAATGCAAACGAGCTGTTTCTTTCTTTGTTACAGCTATTTATCTTGATGCCTGAGGGACGCAGAGTAATTGTGGTCCTTTGAAAGCATGGCTGGGGGGATAACTCTACACGAGGGCTCATATTTTACGGGACTTTGCTAATTGAAAATTATTCAGGAATAAAATGAAAAATGTCTAAAAGTATTCATTGGTGAATACATAATGCTGAGACCTGAATTTCCAGACTACGAGATAGTGAACAATGGGAGTCACGTGGATTGTTTTTCTCTACTCAACATAACGACCTTCTTCGTCCTTCTAGTAGATTTATGGATATAGGCATTCAATTTGTGTAAGTTAGGTTAACCCCTGGCTTTTCAAAAACGCAGCCACTGGAAAACATGTTGTCAACTTGAGGGTGTCATGACGTTCACCAGGTGATGGCGATGTGGCACACTGTGAAGCTGCCATCTGTGTGAGAAATGCTCAAGACATTGCTATTCCAAATACAGATGCAGACAGATTGTTATTCCAGAGGTGTGTAGAAGGCTACATTATTACTATTCAAAAAGCACTTTCTCATTTGAAGAAGTTGAGAAAATCAATATGCCGTAGTGACTGAGGCATTCAAAGGCTCAAGACACAATAAAGAATGAGTCTCCCTCCCCTGACCAAATCCACAGATCAAAATCAAAAGCTCTAGCCCCGCTTGTCAGAGAAGAAGCTAGAAAATGCATTTGAGAGCTTAGCCACACTCCCCAGAAAGAATAGATGCCATGATTGTTTCAGGGAATAAGGAGTCCATCAGAAAGTTTGAAAATAAGTATTTGGACTTTAGAATAGCTGTCTAAAGTCCTTGGGTGCTTTTGAGAATGGTACACCACTTAACTCTATGGAAAGGGCCCATGGGAGCCTATGTGTTTATGTGTATGTGATATCAACAGAACCTGCTACACCCAAAATCAGCTACACCATATTTTAACGGACTTTTGACTTTGAAATAACACTTAAGCTGGATGTAGACATATAAAAAGATGTGCTGGTACCAGGCAGTTCCTTAAAAATCTACTTACTTTATTTGGGCATAAGGATGCATATATAATATTTACCATCCTTTATTTTTAGCATGAAGTTAAGTCATTTTTTTGAGTGCTTTTCAGTGTCAGGTTCTTGTATCAAGGGCTGTGAGTGAAGTATATCTTTACGACTTTGATATCCGATTCAGTTCAATCCATGAAGCAGCCATGTTCTGGGTACCTAGGTAAACAATTATAGCAGTTTTCCCGGGATTGTCCTGGTTAGAGTGTTAGACATCTTCCATTAGAGAAACCTTTCTATTGGGCACTGAACAAAGTACCAAGGAAAGAAAAGTTCATAAGAAACTTATAATTTAATTGTATCCAAAAAGAAATCTATGCATTAAGCTGACAGAGTCATGAAAGAATGCAGTTAGTAACTGTGACTCAAACTTATTCTGTGATGAGCAGATATAACACTAAACTAAAAGCAAGCGCTATAGAGATCTTATCCAAAAAGACAAGTAATTCTAAGGCAAGAGATATTAAGGTTTGCTTCAACGTTTGTGGAATTTTCAAGTATTGGTTCAAACTTTTATTAAGAGATAAGTTCTGAACAGGATATATGATGTCATACATTTGCCTGGAACTTGATTTCTATTTTTCCATACCTCTAATCATTTATTCCCAAATAATGTATTACATATATTTAAAATGGATATTACAGTATTAACTTGTTTTTCTACTTCATGGGATTATTGGGAAAACATGAGACTGGCAGTATGGATAACACCAATTTGAAAACCATAGAATTCAACACAGGTGTAATGGGACACATGACATCATTAATGCTGCTGGCTAAAGATAAATCCAGTGCTACTTCAGTAGTCTTGACCTCTTAGCTAATATGATAGTTATTGGTGGCTATTTACATGTAAATGAATTAAGTTAAATTACGTTTCTTTAAAGCTCTTTGGTTCTTCTAGCCATATTTCAAACACTCAGTGACTACCACTGATAGATACTAGCCAGTGATTACCAGTGGAAGAGACCAGCCAGCGGCTAACACAATGGATAATGCATGGAACATTCCTATCACCACACCCTGCTTTCCTGAATAATCCTAGTTTTGAACATTTTAACAAAATGTGAGGGCATTTCTGTAGGAAAAAAAAAGAGGCATAGTAGAGATTCCAAGATGTACAGGCAGTGGAGGTTATTACTGAACCTCATTTTATATCCCAGTTCTTTCTCTTCTGGACATGTGCTACCATTACATTCTCTAGCATTTTTGTGGTTGGTGGAGTACACAGGGTCAATACTGATCCATAAGCTAAGAGCAGAAATGATTTATGTGACTTCATCACTGATAGGAAGTCATCCAAGACTCTCTTCATTTTTCTATAGTTAATGGAAATATACAAGGAAATGGCCATTGATCAACTGAGATCCTATGGGAAGAACTACACAGACACCGTTTGGTTCCCAGATGACCCTGGTGCACACACTGAAGAAGCAAGAAATTGGTCTTTCTTGGTGTACGCAATAAAAAATTTGAACTATTTGGGGTGTTGTTTGTATGTTTGCTTGCTTGTTTGTTTGTTTGTTTTGCAGAGTGGGTCAGGCTATTAACATTGAAGTAAAGGCAAAAAATGCATGACAAGGTAAGTGTATAATCCTAGTTGTTTTCCAACATTGTTTATTCTCCAAAGACAAATATACAAAGTCCCACATGCACAAACAATACATCCAGGAAAGAACAAAAAAGATATGTAATTCCCATTGCTCCCATTGCTGAGCATTGAATGTGTTCCAAAATTTCACGTGTTAGAAATTCAACTGAAAGACATGTAACTATAGTCTTTGAGAAATTGGAGCTTACTGGATCACAAGGCATCTTTTCTTATGTGAGTGGATTGGTCCACTGGCTATTAGTAGGTTGCTTGGTCATAGAAATGAACTCTCTAGTTAGCTTGCTCTGTGTCCTCACTGAATATCCTGAAGCACTTCGGGACTCTAAAGAGAACACTTATGAGCAAGAAAGTTATCAGAAGATGAGGACACTTGGCCTTGAATTCCAAACCTTCAGTAAATCTTTATCCTTTTGAAAATTACCCAATGTGTGCCATCCAGGTATTGAAATGTGAAACAGACTAAAGCCTCTCCCTACCTATGAACTCATTCAAGAGGCTCTAACTAGATCCTTGACAAGAGAAGATCCAAAGCCATGCATAACTCACTTAATAGAACCCCATGTTAATTCTTAATCATCAGGGAAATGCAAATCAAAACAACCTTGAGAGTCCATTTCACACCAGTCAGAATGGCTAAGATCAAAAATTCAGGTGACAGCAGATGCTGGCAAGGATGTGAAGAAAGAGGAACACTCCTGCATTTCTGGTAGGATTGCAAGCTTGTACAATCACTCTGGAAATCAGTCTGGTGGTTCCTCAGAAAATTGGACATAGTACTACCGGAGGATCCAGCAATACCTCTCCTGGGCATATATCCAGAAGATGTTACAACTGGTAATAAGGACATATGCTCCACTATGTTCAAAGCAGCCTTATTTATAATAGCCAGAAGCTGGAAAGATCCCAGATGTTGCTCAATAGAGGAATGGATAACAGAAAATGTGGTACATTTACACAACGGAATACTACTCAACTATTAAAAACAATGA
>NC_034592.1:125653293-125654747 GCF_900095145.1 Mus pahari | reverse complement strand
TAGGTGGAACAACAATATGAACTAACCAGCACCCCCAGAGCTCCTATCTCTAGCTGCATATGTAATTAACAAATCCAGTAGGTCCCTAGTTGGCCATCATTGGAAAGAGAGGCCCCTAGGTCTTACAAACTTTATATGACCCAGCACAGGGGAAGGCCAGGGCCAAGAAGTGATAGTGGGTGTGTAGGTGAGCAGGGAGGGGGGTATAGGGAACTTTTGGGATAGCAATTGAAATGTAAATAAAGAAAATATCTAATAAAAAAAGAGAACCCCATGTTAAAACAAAGTACAACACTTTCTTTCATGAAAGCCTGAATAGACCAGACTTGGCAAAACTGGTACCAGGATTTTACCAGAAGGATTTCAGACACTGTTTACTATGATGTGTTTCCACTCTTGGTCTCTCCAACTATAACACGAAAGAAAAAAGAAAAAACTGAAGAAAAGCCATCCCAGACCTGAATGATATGCTTTCTTCTCCCAAAGGGAAATCTGGACTATATTGAGCTAATGACTGAACATATTTAGGTTTTGAAGAATGCAAGGAGAAAGGAGGAAGCAAATTTTTCATATTCTGCTTAGTATTTCAAAACCCAGCATTCTAATTTAAAACACCAGGTAGCAACTTTGCTTTTGAAACACACTGAAATTTTTGTTTGGGGGAACTTCAGAAATCTTACATTTATATGTGGATATGTCTCAGCAATGTGTAAACAGTCCTGCACCTAATGTTTTTTAATCACTATTAATCAGTTATTGTTGGTCCTGAGTGTAGAATCTACCTACTACTCATACCCAACCAACCTTTCCCATCACCCAGTCCTCTAAACAGAGCATATCTGATTAGTCGGCTGTCATAACCATAGCATGTCTATATGCATAAAAATATAACACACACATACCATATTGATAAAAATATATAACACACACAGAGGGTAGGGTGAGGGTTGGGAATTGTGGAGACAGAGAGAGACAGACATTGAGAATCAGAGAGAGAGAGAGAGAGAGAGAGAGAGAGAGAGAGAGAGAGAGAGAGAGAGAGAGCGCTCTATATCCGGCATCTTCCTTTGGCCTCCTACAGAGCACTGATGAGTATCTTGTTCTTGTTTTCGTCTGAAGAAAGCAAAGCGTAGAGACAGCACCTGATCCGTTTGTGGCCAGCTCACCATTGATGGATACCTGTTCTCTGTAGAGTTGTCCTTTCTTCACAGCCAGCACTTGCTGCCTCCCCACCTTCCCTGCCTCACTCCCAAGACAGTGCTTTCTAGAACTGCCTCTGCATCAACTGCTCTGAGAACTTATCTGCACTGGCTTCAGAAAGAACTCAGCACAAAACCATGCTATTAAATGCATAGTGTAATGTAATTAACAAATCCAGTAGGTCCCCTTAACTAGATTTTAGTTCCCGGTGTTTCAGTTACATGTGGATAATCACAGTTTAAAAACATCAAGTT
>NC_034592.1:125644994-125652852 GCF_900095145.1 Mus pahari | reverse complement strand
TGGCCATCATTGGGAAGAGAGGCCCCTTGGTCTTGCAAACTTTATATGCCCCAGTACAGGGGAACACCAGGGCCAAGAAATGGGAGTGGGTGGTTAGGTGAGGGAGGTGCGGGGTAGGTATAGGGGACTTTGGGGATAGTACTTAAAATGTAAATAAAGTAAATACCTAATAAATATCAGAAAGAAAAAAAAAGAGGAGCTACAGGATTCAAATTTGCCAGACTTGGGTCTCTATAGCAGTTTGCAAATGTCTCCTAAATCCAGTCAGCACCCCAGGGATCCAAAGCTCAGAGAAGCTTTGTTCTCAGCTCTGCTTCTCTCCAGTGTCCTTGCAACCACCACCTAGGAACCTTGATTTAGGATGAGCTTCTCTGTCATCCAAGAGAGTGAGTGCTGTGATAGAGAGGTCCCTGTCAAAGGAACCCAAGAAGAGTTTGGTGGGGAACTTTCCATAGACTCAAATCATGAGACATCTTGACATCTCAGCATGCAGCCTGAATAGCACGTTTATAAATAGCCTGCAGTTCTGGGGATGAGATTCTTCTTGGCTGTTATCACTTCAGTCGTAATTATAACATGATCAACCAGGCCAGGAGCAATCACATCTCCATTTGCCCACTCTGGTCACGACCCAATTACTGTGCGGGAACACTCCTAGCAGTTCAAAGTTCCCTATGTATCAGCCACATGAAACCACTTCAAGAAAACTTTACCCAAACTGTGAAAGACTGATTACCCTCACTATAGCTTTTTCTGTTGACACTTTGCCTGGTTTAAGTTGACCTGCCACCTCAACTTGAATGCTACAATCCATATCAAATTGAGAATGCCTTTCCCAACACTGTACCACATCAGAAAATGAGAGTAAGCAGTCTGGCCTCTAGAGAAGTGAGCTCTGCCTTGCACAGCATGGGGCTATGATAAGAACTTCATAAACAAAGATAAGGAAAATTGAGTCATGGATTTAAAAAAAAAAAAAAAAAGATCAAATGAAGGGTAGGTGGCACAGTTTTGAAGTAAGAGATATTGAAAAAGAGAAGATGAGAAGAAACTGGCCAAGGAATTTTAGCTTCCCTCCCCACACCACCTGAAAAATAAAGGAACCCAAGTGTCTGCCAGACCTGCTCAGTGTCTCAGCTTTTCGTCATTATACCTTCTTCCTATTATCCAATGGGCTCGAGAGTTTAAAGATTCTCTCTTGGTCCAGAGATAGGACAATGTGAGCATTATCAATAAAGATAATAGCCACAAGGAGTGAAAATGCAATAAATAGGTTAAATGAGCTCATAATAATTTTAATAAAAGTTTAATATATGAGTTCATAATGTTGTTGAAATCCATTGGATGGTGTGTGGGGGCAAACCTACCATTTTGAAAAATTTCTAATAAATGGAATAAACCAATAAAACAAGTATATATATATATATATATATATATATATATATATATATATATATATATAGAGAGAGAGAGAGAGAGAGAGAGAGAGAGAGAGAGAGAGAAGCCCGTGCCCATTCTCTGAGCTAACAGTGATTCACACCCCAAACCGTGGTAAGAGGTATTCATTCCAATGCAGTCCACTTGCGTTTCCTTCCCCAGTGTTGCTCCTCCTGACTCCCACACTGCCCTCTGCTTCCTCATCACTTTAGTGCCTGCCCAGTGCAGTCTGCTTCTTCTTCCATCGCCCAAATACCATGATCACAAGCCACTTAACCGAACTCTTAGGGGTGGCAGAAAGAGGCACAGAAAATAAGTGCACATTGAATAATAGCTTGCTCTGTTTTGAAAGTTTTCCTCCCCTGACCTACTCTCCTTGGGATGATGTCCCCATTTCTTCAAGCTCCCCACCACCATCCATGCAGCCTGGCTCTCCCCTCCTTTCACCTTCCTTCAAAAACTTCTCTCCCATAAAACCCTGCCAGCCTCCCCGAGCTTTCGAAAGCTTTCTATCTTTTATAACAAATAATTGAGCTTCTCCTGGATCAAGTCTCTCTCTACTCCAGCCCTTCCCGAAAGAACTGATGTATCTAATGGAAGACACTCCTCTAAGTTTCAGTTCTTAAACAAAAGAGACATCCTTCACTAATTGGAATTCTGGTTTCATGTTGACTCATCTGACCCAACCTCCAATCAGGCATTTTTTTTTTTAATCTTCCCATAATAATAAAAACCCTTCACGAATTTTTGCAGACTTAATTTCAAGTGTTCGTCAGGGCTATTAATCAAAGATGTATTATGTATACATTTCAAACAAACTCTATTAATCAGCTTGCCAATTATTTTTCATTTTGTGGGGTCTGTTTTCCCCACAGGCATCTGCCGTCAGGCATTTTCATGAAAGGTTCCGGGTTTTCAGCCTTGGTCACTGTGGTATTAGTCTGTGACCTTCGAAAGCAGACTATTGCTTTGTTTGGGAGTAAAAAAAAAAAAATCTAATTACAGTAGTTAAATGAACTGGAATTAATTAACTTGTGGATACTTGACATTTATAGCTAATTGGTCATATCTATCATAAAAAGAGAACTTGGGCCTTTCATCTCTGTTTTATCAACCATGCTGAAAATCAATAGAGACTCTCAAATAGCAAGGCAGCCAAGGCTCTCAGCAGCATACTTGATCCAGAAGAAATCACAAGGTGTCATTAAGTTATGGATAGAGATTTCTCAGCCTACTGAGATAATTCTATGAGAAAATAAATCCCCAGCCACAGCAGTATCAGTCGGAGACTGTGGAGGTATTCTAATGTGCGGGCCTCCAAAGAGAAAACCCACAAAATGAAGGAAAGGGGCTTTCCTAGTGCTGATGTGTGGGTCTCCGGCCGTTCTTCAACATTGTCTCACTTGGGATTTACTAACAGCCAGGAAGCAAGGGTCTAAGCCTTTAGAGTCTAAGGGTTTGGAGAGAGCTGGTGTGCAAGCTACACAAAGCCCTTCATCCTTCATCTTCCATGACCCACTCCCAGGGAGTGGAGCGGATCATCCAAGGCGGATGATTTCATACAGCTGTCATGTGTGTTCATGTGACAGAAGTGGAAAGAAACATGAAAGGATGAGGAATGGAGCCTTTTATTTTTGTGGTCGCATAAATAGCTTTAAGTTGCCGTCTTGGAAGCTGGTTCCTGTTGTATTTCTGTCAACAATTCATGAGGTTTTGCTTTTTCACAAGATTTAGATTGTTGGTATAGCTATTTTAGTACTTTTATTCCTACCAGTTTTCCAGTGTGATGGGTGCAGTGGCTCATTGTTAAGTTGCTTCAAATTTTCCCCAATGACTAGTGTATTGAATGTCTTCTAATATATCTGCTAACCATTTGACGACTCCCATTAAAATATGTGTGTGTGTGTGTGTGTGTGTGTGTGTGTGTGTGTGTATGGGGGGGGCAGGGACAGGTAGAGAGAAAGAATAGTATCTTGCTATGTAGCCAGGCTAATCTTGACCTTATATCTCCTCTGCCAACGTATCCTGAGTGTTAGGATTACAGGTTTGTGTCACCATGCCCAGCTCTAAATGATGTATTCTAAAAACAACTTTGTATTACATTTATTTATTCGTGTGTACATGTGTGTGTTTTCAAATCCTGCAACATCTGAGTGGAAGTCAGAGAACAGTATATGGAATTGTCTCTTGCTTTCCACCATGTGGGTCCCCGGGATGGAACTCAGGTCATTAGACTTACCAGCAAGCACTTTTACCTGCTGACCTATATTTCCAGCTAATTATATAGGAGACACACACACACACACACACACACTCACACACATACACACTCACACACACACACTCATACACACACATTAATTCCACTCTCCAAAAAATAAGGTATATAAATAAGTCCATGACATATAAATATGTAGGTATAACAGGATTGTTCATAGCTTAAACCTAGATACAAAATCAATTACCATTAACAGAGAAATAGTTTGCTAAATTATTATATACCCCTATTATATTAGATTTCTTCATGGAAATAGGACCAATAGAATAGATGCATAGATATGATAGATGGATGGATGGATGGATAATAGGTAGATGATTAAAAAGATAGATGAAAGATAGATAGATAGGTAGATAGATAGATTGATAGATAGATAGATAGATAGATAGATAGATAGATAGATAGATAGATCATAGGAATTGACTCATGAAATTATGAAAACAAACAAGTCCCACAACCTGTCATCTGCAAGCTAGAGACCCAGGAACCCAATAGCATCATCCCAATTTGTGTATTAAAGACTGAGTAGCAGAAAAACAATATGTAAAAGCTCCAGTCTAAATCTGAAGGCTTGGGGATGAAGAGGGTAGACAACATAGAATTCAATGTAGGGGAAAAACAATGTCCCACTCCAAGATCATCCTGGACTATTAGGGAATAGGAGCGGGGACAGGAGCAAATAAAGTACAATAGGGATGACAATGATCAAAATATTTTCATATATTTTTTTTTATTTCCTGTTGGACCAGGTGTCTGGTTCGATGGAAATGGACATCTCTTTTCTGCTGATCATTCATTCAGAGGAAGGTGCTCCTCTTTGCATTCTTTAGAATAGCCGACACCGAGCGGAGATGATACCCTGCAAACCTATCAGTTACTTCTCCAAAGAGAAAGCCAACAGATAGTGCTCAGTCTTCCATGTAGACCTTTCTGGAGCCACAGGCACAGCGCCACTGTAGACAGTAGGCAGCACAGAGTAAATCCTCCAGAGAACAATAGATCCGTGACACCAGAACATCCCACAAAAATGCCCCAGAAAGTCCGCTAAGCCTGAGTGTGCCTCTTAACCACCCTGATGGACACTGGCTATGTAAATCAGGACCCATAGAAGGATCATTCCATTAGTGACAAGCAAGTTTCTCTGATGCAAGGTACAGATTTATCTCTCTAGATAACAAACCCACTTGCCAATGATCCATGAGATATAATTATAGGTGGATATATGGACAAAGCAGTTCCTGAATAAAGGTAAGAGTATATAGATTTGGGGCAAGAATAGGAAAATTGAGATTAAAATACTGCTGCCAAATTCAGTTTTGATGAGGTAATTTTCTGCTTGGATTTATTTTGCATCATAAAGAGTCCATTAAAATGTTATGGGAAAAGATATTTTCATATCCTATATTATGTTCAGATGCTTTCAATGTTTATTTGGGCTTTCAGATGCTTACGTCACTTCAAATGATTGCATAACAGTAAAATGTTTCCACAGGAATGGACTTTTTATTTGAATGATTTTTTCCAAGTTTCTTTTTCAAGTCCTTATTCAGTGCAGTAGTGAGCCAGATAAAAGTTTTGCAGATTCATCTAAACTTATCTCTACTCTCTGGCAGCTCCTGTTACTGTGTGCTGCATAGTGTCTACAGTGGTGCTGTCCTTATGGCTCATGCTCCACCATGCAAATAGAAGTCTAGGAAGTGGGAGAAGAGAGAGTGCCTTGACTCTTTTTTGATCCAAGTTGAAATATCACTGTCCAATTTCCTTCTTATTTTAGATAGAGAAATCAAATCTATAAGAAGACAAACCTGCTAGAGACGATAGTGCTAAGCTGTAATAAGAGCTGAGGGCTCCCAAAACCATGTCTGCTACCCAATGCTATACTGTCCTGATCCTTAAGGACCCTAATGCTCTGGAACTGTAAGCCTCAAATAAACCCTTCCTTCTATAAGTTGCCTTCTTCATCACAGTGAAAGTAAAGCAACTAATACATGTTCTAGACCACCTGATCTACAGGAGACCCTGTTTAAATATATTAAAATCCTAACAAGAAAGTTAACTCTTAGACGTAAAGAATGAAGTATAATTATTCAAAGTTTTTCAACCAATAGGGCACAAATATCTTCACAGCACCGACTCTGTTTTAATCACACACAGGAACACACAACACTATTCATGGTGGTCACTTGACTTTCTCCCCAGCTGTCACAGGGTTCCATACTGTCCATACTGTCTATATTATCTACACTATTTATCCATACTATTCATACTGTACATACTGTGCATATTATCCATACAGTCCATACTGCCTATATTATCCATACTGTCCACAGTGTTCATACTGTCCATATTATCCATAGTGTACATACTGTCTATGCTATTCATACTGTCCATGATGTCCATACTGTCCATCTTATCAAGACTGTCTATACTGTCTAGCTACCCATGCTGTCCACACTGTCCTTATTGCCCATGCTATCCATGATGTTTTTATTATTCATACTGTCTATGCTGTCCATGCTCTTCATAACCTCCATGCCATCCATGCTCTCCATGCTGTCCATACTGTCTATACTGTCCATACTGCCCATGCTGTCCTTTCTGTCCATATTATTCATACTGTCTATACTCTCCATACTGTTAATGCTCTCCATATTATCTAAACTGTCCATACTATTCATGCTGTCCACACTGTCCTTGCTGTCCATACTGTCCATACTGTCCTTGCTCTCCATACTGTCTATACTGTCCGTGCTATCTATACTATCCATGCTGTCTATGCTGTCCTTGTTGTCTACACCTGGCTGCAGGTTCCGTAGGCTGTCCAGATTCCTACTTCAAGGTCCGACCAACTCTGCTGTAGCACCTGTATCCTAGAGTCCCCAACCCTAACCTAGAACAAAATCCTACCTTTGTTCTTATTCTCCATCCTACCCTGATCCATTGAGTTCTTATCATAAGAACATGTCTCCACCAACTCTATTTCGCAGAAAGCCCCACCCCAAGCTCTCTTTCAAAGTACCCTTGACAGCTTATTTGTTTAACACTTATTAAAACCTTAGACCCCAAGAAAATGAGCCATGGATCCAGATTGTTGTCTAACCTCAGGAACCTGAGCATCCTTCTTCTCACATGGAAGAAGGCAGGTAGATTAGGAGACTGCTGCATCCTGCATTGCTCCTCTGAGATGGGCCAGATCAGAGATCCTGCACCTTCTGTTGTAACAACGCAGCCAGAGCAAGACCTGCAGACCTGGGACACTCATTAGCACCTAGCCTCAGCCCTTCTGTTTTTTCTTGCTTATTTTTCTTCCACTTTAATGGGACATACTATGGAGAATACGGAAATTGGTTAGAAAATAACCTGCTGTGATTTTTTTTTTCTGTACCTCCTTGTGCTCCTGGCGAATCGCATGTGTGCACTGCCCAGGAGCTATCTTGGATCTTCAAATGGAGAACACACACACACACCATGACCACCACCACCACCACCACTACCACCACCATCACCAGTTAATTTAAAAATGCCTTGGCTACTTCAAAGGCTGGGTACTCCTAAATTTGCCCAATCGGGGAAGTGACCAGTAATTCAAATGGCTAGTTGGCTTTATCTTCTACCTGTGTCCCCTCCTTCTTCCCCAGTCCTCCTGATTCTCCTTGCATCCTACCCACACATCTCTCAGTGTTCCACCCTATACTCAGCCATTAGCCACTGACATCTTTACTGATAGATCAAAAACCAACTGGGGACATTGGGGACAAGGATCTATAGCATCTGGACACGCAGATTCAAACCATTAGCACCAATCCCCATCAAACGACCATTACAGAAAGCTGCAACTGGCCAAAACAGAAAACTGATGGTAGGTGCTCAGGCCAAACTGATACATCTTCAACACGACCCCTATACTGAAGGCTCAGGGACATCATAAGGAAAGGGACAGAAAGATGGTAAGAAGAAGAGGAAATCAGCTTCAAGACTGTGTCTTCTAGACATGACCAGGAGGCTTCACCCATGGTACCTTGCCTAAACATGACCTGAACAATAATGAAGCCAGTTGACATCCCAATGTGGATAGAGAAAATTTCACAGGTCTCTATTCCTAGATGAAGTGTGTGTGTGTGTGTGTGTGTGTGTGTGTGTGTG
>NC_034592.1:125641345-125644939 GCF_900095145.1 Mus pahari | reverse complement strand
GTGTGTGTGTGAGAGAGAGAGAGAGAGAGAGAGAGAGAGAGAGAGAGAGAGAGAGAGAGAGAAAGAGAGTCTCCCTAAGCATGAGAACCCTAAGTAGCTATCTAATACTGAGTGCTCATCCTAAAAACATACATTCTAGCAATACTAAACAGACTCGGTACATTATATTTATATATTTATTCATGTGTGTGTATATACATATATAAAACAATAATAGTTAAAGAAAAAGATGTCATGAATTTGAGAGGGAGCTGGTAAGTATGGGTATGAGAGAGATTGAAGGGAGGAAAGGGTTGTAAAAATATTTTTAAATGAAATTTATAAAACAAATAAAGATAATAGTTAAGCAATATATAGCTCAAGATAGAAAATGGAATTTTGAATATATCCACTATAAAGAAATGCTAAAACTTTAAGATGGTAAATAAGACAATTATGAGTTTCTCACTAACACAAGAGTCAACACTGTACCTCCTAAACACTAAAAATATTGTGCTTTAATTAAATGCCAAAACTTAATGGCAAATAAGTGCATGCGCACGCGCACGCATACACACACACACACACACACACACACACACACACACACACACAAATAAGGCCCATGTATGAGTCTGTTAATGTCCTAGACTTTGTTTTCATCTGCATGAATCCACTCTCCATTATTTCCTAAAGAAAACAAGTTGCTTGCTAGTGTAGAGATTGCCATTGCCTGAATTTTATTGATTTCATCCCTGTGTATAACTTAAAACTTCTTTGGTCCATTGCATTTTGAACTAGAGGCTTGATATCAGGTTTTATTTCTAGCAGGAATATTTCACATTTAGTGTTGGTCCTTCCTTCAGGAGACACACTACGTCTGGTTGACTTTAAACAGCATCAGCTAATGAATGGATGCCAAGATTCATCCATTCATTAGCAGCTCAAAACTGATATTCAAGTTACAAATGTTTTCTTGACTTACTGGATGGAAGTTGAGCTAAAAGGGAAAGTTGCTTTCATCTTCGAGTTATAATCAAACAGTGATGATGCCCACCATTGTCACCTGCCCATCAGCAATTGAGGTTTAGTGGTGAATAAGCATCTGGGGGCTGTGTGGCCTGGAAGCCATGTTTCCTCGAGCAGTGGAATGACACGTGTCACTAGGAGCGTCAGATACATGGTAGGAATTTAAAAGGAAAGAAAAAGAACAAACTACCAAGCTACACACAATGCTTGAGGTAGTCCCGGGCTTTGTAGAAGGGTGAATGGATGAGTGAGTACACTCCCCAGATGTGTTCAGTTGAGCTTTATAAGCTTAATATAAATATGAGGTATACAGATATAGAGGGTTATATTAGTTCTTCCTGTATACTATATCTATCTCTCCTTATTTTATAAATATACTAATGTAATCTCAATCAACCTTAATTTAAGGTCCTCCACGTGAAGATTTACAAAGAACCTGTCCAAATTCCCTTTTCTTACCTTCACGTCTGTCTAACAGACTTCCAAAACATCAGCGGGAAGAGAAATCCGGCTCCAACACCTGGAGGCTTACTTTTAAATACGCAACACTGATAGCATGCTTGCTGGCTAGGACTTTTGAAACCAATAGATCATCAGACAAATGAGAAGGCAGTTACCCAGAGTTCCCAAGAGGAAGAGACACAGGTGCCATGAGGAACACAGCAAGTTTGAACACAGATATTTTATTTAAGACAGCCCACCAAACTTGGCCGAGATAATGAAGGTGGATGGGTAACTAAATTCAAGATACTCTAGATTTTTTTTCCTTCTAATACACGGAAGAGTTGTCTGATTCTGACCACTAAACTAAGTAGGGCTACCAACAAGGAAACTTACAGCCTTGAGCTATTTCTTGGGGCCTGCACCTCATCCATAGCATGGTCACTAGGTTCTGAGAATGAGTGTCCCACAGGCAAATGAATATAGAAAACAGAATCCACACAGCATCCCTATGTTACACTCTATTGAGTAAGTAGATATTGTACCAGCCCAGAGTCCAGGGAAAGGAGAATATGTTCTCCTCTCAGTGGGGAGTGTAAACACTGCCATCATCATTAACCTGCCATACAACATGAAGCCAGACACAGGAGGAGCCAGATTCTCTTTCAGATCTGGAAAGTATAGGAAACAGAAGCAATATGGGCCTGGCCTGTGAGCAAAACAATGCCACAGCTTGATGCTAATAATATCTTTTTCATCTGGTTGGAAAAGAGATTTTGACTGTTTACCCTTAATCCATGCTTTAATCAGGATGGGATAATGGGTGTGTCGCTCTTCATTAGTCATGTTGGGAATACTGTGAGTGCTTTTATCAGTACACCAAGCCTTTTGTGAAACAAGCCAAGTTTCAGTGATGAGTGTGATTAACTTCTTTCCATCTGTCCCACCTTCTCCCATCTGGAATGCCTACTTGTCCCACTTAGGCCTCACATCTGGCCTCCAAATCTTTTTTCTCTTTGCAATTTCTGTTTCTGTAGTATTCTTTCTGCTCTAAATGTAAGAGTTTTACTTTGGACTACATTTCTTTTTTTCCAAATTTTTATTAGGTATTCACTTCATTTACATTTTAAATGCTATCCCCAAAGTGCCCTATACCCTCCCCCCTGCCCACTCCCCCTTCTTGGCCCTGGTATTCCCCTGTACTGGGGCATATACAGTTTGCAAGACCAAGGGGCCTCTCTTCCCAACGATGGCTGACTAGACCATCTTCTGCTACATGCAGCTAGAGACACGAGCTCTGGGGGTNCTGGTTAGTTCATATTGTTGTTCCATCTACAGGGTTGCAGAACCCTTCAGTTCCTTGGGTACTTTCTCTAACTCCTCTATTGGGGGCAATGTGTTCCATCTGATAGCTGACTGTGAGCATCTACTTCTGTGTTTGCCAGGCACTGTCATAGTCTCACAAGAGACAGCTATATCAGGGTCCTTTCAGCAAAATCTTGCTGGTGTATGCAATAGTGTCTGCGTTTGGTGGCTGATTATGGGATGGACCCCTGGGTGGGGCAGTTTTTGGATGGTCCATCCTTTTGTCTCAGCTCCAAACTTTGTCTCTGTGACCCCTTCCATGGGAGTTTTGTTCCCAGTTCTAAGAAGGGGCAAAGTGTCCACATTTTGGTCTTCGTTCTTCTTGAGTTTCTTGTGTTTTACAAATTGTATCTTGGGTATTCTAGGTTTCAGGGCTAATATCCACTTATCAGTGNGTGCATATCATGTGTGTTCTTTTGTGATTGGGTTACCTTACTCAGGATGATATTTTCTAGTCCCATCCATTTACCTATGAATTTCATGAATTCATTGTTTTTAATAGCTGAGTTGTACTCCATTGTGTAAATGTACCACATTTTCTGTATCCATTCCTCTGTTGAGCTACATCTGGGTTCTTTCCAGCTTCTGGCTCTTATAAATAAGGCTGCTATGAACATAGTGGAGCATGTGTTTTTATTACCAGTTGGAACATCTTCTGGATATATGCCCAGGAAAGGTATTGCTGGATCCTCCGGTAGTACTATGTCCAATTTTCTGAGGAACTGCCAGACTGATTTCCAGAGTGGTTGTACAAGCTTGCAATCCTACCAGCAATGGAGG
>NC_034592.1:125607481-125641334 GCF_900095145.1 Mus pahari | reverse complement strand
CCTTCCTATAATCCCAGTTGATTCAGAACTTCTCAGAGTCCAGATTTCTCTGTGATTGATTGTGGTCTCCTGTGAACCTGAGATTCTGGGTGTGTCTGAGTTCTTGGCAGTCAAGCTCCTCTGAGACACTCAAATACCAGTGTGACCCATCTCCTATTATCCTGGGAGCCTGTTGTCCTAAGATCTTGGGCGTGTTACAGTGTGTGGAAGTGGTGTCTCCTTTGAGGACCATGGAGTTGTCTGGTCTGTTTGAAACCAAGGTAAACCAGAACTGATCAAAAGGAACCTGAGCCTCTGGTCAGGAAAGGCTCTGGTGTCCTTGTTCCTGCTATCACAGGCCCATCATTATTGGATTGGAGCAGCTGTTATGTTCCACTCGCCAGTGATCCTAAGATCACTTGGGCAGTCCAATAGGGACCTTGGGGGTGCCCTAGGTGACCCGGTGCTGGGGCAGACCAGAAGGGATTTGTACTCCTGGTCAGGCCGGTTCTCTGCTTCCCTAGTGCTGTCTCAAGTCCCGTGCGTAAAGGACTGGAGCAGAAGTTGTGTTTCAGTCACCAGTGATCCTAAGATCGCTTGGGCAGTCTGCTAGGGACCGTGGGGGTGTCTGCTGCATCCACACCCTGGACTACTTTTCTTCAGCCTCTAATTGAGTATCTGGAAGTGACCAGTCTTTATTTATTTATTGAGGTGCAGAGTGGAGGAATCACAAGTAACGTATTAAGTCTTTAAGCTTAAAGAGACCCTTACCTATAATGTGTACGAGTGCATGCACACTTGTGTATGTATAAACTTGTATGTACACTCCCGCTTCCACATATTCATGACAAGTTAGCAAGTCAGCATCTTTGCTTTTGTGGGTATTATGTCATATCTTTTAAAACCAACTACAGCTCCTCAACATGCCTTTATTATAATTAACATTTGTGTTTGATATTTTCACATAAATCATGGTGTCTTAAAGATATATGAGGTAAGAACAAAGCTAGTATTTTCCCACATAATCAACATTATACCCAATCCTCAAAAGGTAACATTTTAATAGAAATGTAAATATAAAAACAGATATGATTTACAGATCATCCTACATGTGCTGTGGAGATTAATCCCCCTGTAGGTTTCTCACACTGAATTTCTACCTGTAATGATTCATTGAACAAATTATCTGTCTTATTTCTTGACTTCTGGGACTATAAAGGGAAGGAGGGTTTGGCCTAGAAACTGTCTTCGAAAGTTTTTATTCTGGTATAGTAAGAAGTTTAATTCTGTAACACTGTGTTTAAAATTATCCTTATGGTAGAGAACAGAAAGGAGCCAGAGACATCTTTGCTTGGTCTTCCACTATCCATCTTTGTCCTGTTCTTCATCCTCCAACCTCCAACTCATGCTTGCCCTTCATCCTTTGTTCTCTACCCCAATTCCTACCACCAAAGAGAAATGGGATCAGGAAGCTGAGTCTTAGAAGGGAGGGGTCTTACTTCCAGCATCCTTGTTATCTGTCTTGGTTAAGTTTCCAAGCCACCTCAAACTCTAGAGAGAGCTTCTATGGTTTGTAGGTGGCTTCCTAGTGGATATACCAGATTCCCTCTGTATTTAGAGCAAGTCTCCTACCAGCTGGCATTCCAGGAAGCCCTCCACAGCTTCTACATCCTGAGACACACTTTAAGCTACTTCTATCTGAAGATTCTGTATTTCATGGAAGACTATTGACCCCCAAGGCGACTGCTACTCAGGACAATCATTTCTGTGAGTAGACTCTGTTCACAGAAAAAAAATCACTCTGGTCCCGTTTGTTTGTTGGTTTCTTGACATGGCCACTGAAGTAATTTACAACCAAGCAGAAAGCTACAACTTCTACCTTTAGCCTTCCTTCTCTGTCAAAGCCGTAGGGGTAAAGATCTATAGTGAACTACTAAGCTGCCATAAAGCTATCAGATTTGACACAGTGAGTAGAAGATAGTCAGGAGTTATTATACATCTATTATAGCATTTTCAGCATATTAAAGTCTAATTTTTAGTCTACTTGTGTTGAGTCTTCTCTATTAACCTATATACATACATGTCTGCTGAAACCACATGACCTCATATTTGAGAGGTCTAGGGATGCATGTAAGCATCTTTAAAGTATAGATGCTTGTTTTCTTCTTGGTGACTCCAAGGCCACCATGATGGGTGAGATTTGTAGACAACTCTCATACAAATCAGATATACAGCATCTTCTCATTTTTCTCTTGCTTATTTATTTAATTTAGGTGTATAATGTCTATTGCTTGCTCACTTTAAATCTAAGAGAATGGAAAGATGCCTTGGCAGTAAACAGCATTTGCTTGCTCCTCTTGTACCTACCTCAGGCAGTTCACAATTACCTGGAATTCCATTCTAGGGGATCTAGCACTCTCCTATGGCCTCCATGGGCACCTCAGATGGCAGCTGAGCCTCTTTAGGCCCATCCCTACTCTCTACAACCTTCCATCCAGCTTGTGGCATAGGCTCTGCTTGCAGAGACACTTGAGGGAAAGGGTTTCTTTGATGGTCCAAAATGTTACAGAAAGAATAGTCCTGAAAATAGATAGATATACAGCTTCTCTCCAGTAACCCAGTGTCTAGCATTAGGAAATGGGATGTAAACACACACAGCCCTGCTGCAAATACAAGTGTAATAGAACTATGAAGACTCACGGATCTTATTTTCTGTGATAAGATTTTCTTGGCAATTGATTCTTCCAACTGTTTTGTTTCTGACACCTTTTCTGTGGTTGATTATCCAAATTAGCCTTCCGTGACAGATGCTGACTCTAGATATTATTGCTACATATATTGACACTGATGCTCACATTTTGAAACTATTTGTAAATTTTGTGGATTTATAAACTAGGAAGCCCTAAAGGTAAGTGACAATGATGTCCAGGGGACAGGCTATTCTTGTACATGGTCAGAGAGATGTGCCAGAAGCAGGGCTTAAATTCACAGTTCATATGTTTATAACCCTCAAATGTCACATATCAGATTTCAAGTTCTCAGAGAATGTCTATTCTCACTAGGCTAAAGATGGGAGGGCGTGGCCCATTCCCTTTCCTGCAAGGTGTTGTTGAAAGATAAAGAAGAAAAATATTTCTAAATCCTCTTTACACCTAAGAGGTGGACATTTGCTGTATCATCAAGCAGTTGCTTTGAGTGGATAACTCAGAAACTCACTATGAAATTGGAATAAGTACAGTGTCTGTTGTTTTGGTTGGTCTTGTTGGAAATTTGGTAGAAACTCTCAATTTATAGCCTTTAAGTATTGCTGTTTTGGTCAATTAAGAAGACACAGTTTGTGAAAAGAAAATCTATTCATATTACATTTGCAAAATCAATACATACAAAAACACTAGATATATTCCAAAATTATAGAGAATATCTATAATCTTGAATATATAGAGGTTCAACTGCATTGTTGTTAACAGGGTTTATTACTAACGTTGTTTTAATAAGCCAATGTTGCTTGTAGTCATTTGGGAAGAGAATAAAAAAAGAAAATTGTCTTTTACTGTCTTTGCTGCTGAAATTCCTACAATAATGAGGAAAAATAAAACTTGGAGTCCAAAAGATTTTTTTTTAATTTTAACTGAAATGAGTTCATCTTCTCAAGTAATATTTTTTCATCTTGCTGAATCATATAGATATGAATATCTAGCTGGTTCTTGATCCTCGACTTTAAGTATGATTGATAGCAGCAGATTGACCTTGGATGTCTTATTCCCCTTAATTACTGATTAGAGATCTGCCACCTGCCTCTGTTGCATCTCTATCACCTGGAGTAGCAGCAGTCAATAATTCCATCACATGCTGTAATTGCTCACAAGTGTGTTTCCTTTACTTCTAATGATATAAGTGATATTTGATTTGGAGACACTAGACACTTAGAATATTTGCACCTGGAAGTTGGCTTAACATCAACAATATAGCATAGTGAATTTTACTTATTTTTAGCTCCATTTTGAATTAGCATTTAACAAATTCACAATAACACAATTTTAAAAACTCAGCATGGATTTTTATACTCTCAATGAATTATTAGCTTATTGAAAACCACAGTAATTAAAAGTATATACATCTGGGCTAGAGAGATGGCTCAGTGATTAAGAGTACTGTCTGCTCTTCCTGAGGTCCTGAGTTCAATTCCCAGCAACAACACGGTGGCTCACAACCATCTGCAATGTATCTGATGCCCTCTTCTGGTGTCTGAAGACAGCTACAGAGTACTCATGTACATACAATAAATAAATCTTTTTTAAAAATGTGTTTACATCTATCAGAGCATGGTGAAACAGGAACTTTAATAGAAGTATGATAAAACTAGAATTTCTCATAGACCTGAGAAAGTCAAAATAATTTTAAGACACTTATTAAAATGTACATTTTAAAGCCATTTGACTTGGTCTTACAGAAATAAGATTCTTCAGAATGAGCATGCTTTAAGTCAATTTCCCCTATTTTTGTATAGTACACAAAAAGGCTTTACAAGAAGAGGCTAGGCAGTAATACGAGTGTGGGACTGAGAAATATATGGGACATACATTCTGGTCTATCAGGTCTCAAGAGAAGTAGCATCCATCCTAGAAATACTGATGCTGTGCTGTCCAAACCGTTTGCTTCCGTGGGCTGCTATGATTTAAAATAGCTTTTACTCAGTATCATTCCCCATTTATCACATAGGACATTTTCTGAGGTAAGTGCCTCTCTCTAGCCTCTGATTATGCCATTTGATTTTCCCTGTTATCCCTTCTCAAGGATTATGGGAAAATGGGGGACATGAAATTTGAAGAAAGAAATGAAAATAAAAAAAGATCTTTGTGTTATATGAAAATCTCTTTAAATATGTCTTTGTGTGCATGCGTGGCACTTTTGTCAAAACAAGGTGCATAAATATATGAGTTTTCTATTCTCAGTTTTGCTTGCAATTCTAGCAACTCATCACTAGGGGTGAACTGCAACCTGAGCCACTAAATGGAAAACATTGATTTTTCTGTGACACACACACATTATTCACAGCAGCTTCTGGACTTTTCTCTTTGCCTAATATCCTTTAAGAGTAAGCTTTAAAATATTCCTAAGAATATATTTTACCTTAAGAATACTTCCATAGCACACTTCTAGGTGTTGGGGTGGAAAGGAAACTAAAAATAACCAAAACTGTAGTCTTGCTCTTAAAAGCAAATCTTACAACAAATCATAGTTCTCAGAGAAGAAAATCTAAAGGTAGGGAAATTGTCCAGTCTTGGAAGTGTCTCAGTGTCCTAGATTCAATCTTCAGTACTGTACAGTCAACAAAGCGAACAACAGAAAACAAACAAAAAACCAAAGGAACAACCGCAGCAACGACAATAACAACAACCCCCAAAGACTAAGAGTAAATGTACCTGTATGGAAAGAAAGGGAAAGTAGCCAGAGAGGCCAAGATAAAAAGGACAATCGTGAGCCCTCTGAAATACGCCAAGCAGCACGTTAAACAGAGCCAACTAGAATAGCGTATGAAAGGCTGTCTTCCATCATGCCCACGAGAATGGCCCCTTCCTCTGTTGCAGAAATGGCAGATCACTACCAGACATTGGGATCTGCACCAAAATGGACCCGCACAAACAAACCTACAAAAGCAATTCTTGTTGCGTTTTGTTTTTTGAGACAGTGTCTCAAATAGTTCAAGTGGCCTCAGATTTAGTATATTGCCAATGGTGACCTTGAACTCCTTCTCTTAGTCCACCTTCTTCCAAGTGGACAAAGAGTTACAGGCACATGCCATGAGGAAAACTTCTTCCATGTGTTTTCTAACTACTGTCCCACTTGGCTTTCTCATTTCCCCCACACATTTATCCATACCCCACTTTTGAGAGGTATATGAGCGTTCAAGCCTAACTACCTCTATGGGTCTTTATTGTTCTCCCGCCATGCACATGTACAGTAATTTTTTATGCTTTACTCCTATTCGTCTGTCTTACGTCGTTTTAATCTTCAGGCTCCATAGTAGAACTCAGCCAAGTAAGGGATGTTTCTCCTCTCCTGCAATGAGAAAAGACTAATAATAGCTGGCTTGTCTGGGGCTGGTGAGATGGCTCAGTGGGTAAGAGCACCCGATTGCTCTTCCGAAGGTCCGGAGTTCAAATCCCAGCAACCACATGGTGGCTCACAACCATCCTTAACAAGATCTGACTCTCTCTTCTGGAGTGTCTGAAGACAGCTACAGTGTACTTACATATAATAAATAAATAAATCTTTTAAAAAAAATAGAACTGGTTCCAGACCTGGGTGTGCTGTGTCCCCCCTTCCCCCCACCAAAAATAAACAAAAAAACAAAACCCTTCCATATGGCCCATGAGTCAAGCAAGAGGAAAGTGAGCTCCGTCCTCAGACACTTGCTGGGAAGATTTGTTGGCCCAGGGAAGCCATGTGCTCAAAGTTGGGCTGAAGCCTGGATCCCTGCTGTGGCTGAAGGATTCTTTTTGTATCTTCTGCATCACTGGAGTGGTCTGAAGTTAGATTTGGGGGTTGAGGCCCTTCATTAAAAGAAACTGTTAAGTCTCCATATGCTGGATGAGGCCTTTACGCTGTTGTCTTTTACATCATCTCTCACTGGCAGCTCTTGTGAGATTACAAAAGCCTTGGAGTAGACTCTCTATCCCCACCACATCCCACCTACTCCCAGCGATAAGAATAGAGCTAATGCCGGGCGTGGTGGCGCACGCCTTTAATCCCAGCACTCAGGAGGCAGAGGCAGGTGGATTTCTGAGTTGGAGGCCAGCCTGGTCTACAGAGTGAGTTCCAGGACAGTCAGGGCTACACAGAGAAACCCTGTCTCGAAAAAAACAAAAAGAAAAAGAAAAAAGAAAAAAAAAAAAGAATAGAGCTAATGGCCAGGCAGGGTGGCACACACCTTAAGCCCCAGTACTTGAGAGGCAGAGGCAGGTGGGACTCTGTGAGCTCAAGGCAAGCCAGGTCTACATAGGGAGGTCTAGGACAGCCAGGGCTACAAAGAGAAACCTCGTCTCGGAAACAAAACAAAACAAAAAATAGAATAGAGCTAATGAAAATGAGGAACAATAATTTTGTATTTTTTTTTACTTTTTTAAAAAATATTTATTTATTATCGCATGTAAGTACACTGTAGCTGTCTTCAGACACCCCAGAAGAAGGCATCAGATCTCATGACAGATGGTTGTGAGCCACCGTGTGGTTACTGGGATTTGAACTCAGGACCTTCGGAAGAGCAGTCAGTGCTCTTAACCCCTGAGCCATTTCTCCAGTCCAGGAACAATAATTTTGAACAGAAACTCATTTGAGAATAAAACTATTATAAAATGTACTAAAGTGATAAAACATGGGGCTGAAGAGATGGCTCAGCAGTTAAGACCAAACTGCTCTTCCAGAGGTCCTGAGTTCAAGTCCCAACAACCACATGGTGGCTCACAACCATCTGTAATGGTATCTAATGCCCTCTTCTGGTGTGTCTGAAGAAAGCAATGACATTCTCATATACATAAAATAAATAAATTAAATAAATCTTTAAAACAACAAAACAAAAACAAACAAACAAACAAAACAACAAAAAGAGCACTGACTGCTCTTCCAGAGGTCCTGAGTTCGATTCCCAGCAACCACATGGTAGCTCACAACTGTCTGTAATGGGATCTGATGCCCTCTTCTGATAGAGACAGTGTACTTACATAAAACAAATAAATAAATCTTTTTTTTTTTAAAAAAAAAGTAAGAATATACATACACATACCACACATACCACATACACACACATCACCCCCCCACACACACACACACAGTCTCTGGCAGCTGAGGACAGTGGGTCAATGCAGTCTATCCCCCAGCCTCCGCCAAGAGCACAGTGAAGGGCTCACAAGTTTTCTTTGTTTTTAGCTTCGTGTAGAGCTCACTCTTTGCGCTCATTTTTCTTCTGCCTCAGCTGTTTCAAAAGGAACTGTGTTTATTTTACATTGAGAAGAACAACCCCTTGGCCTCTTCCTTACTTCGAGCAGCAGGAAAAGCAAACAGGAATGAATCTTGAACGTGGAGAAAACAGATTGGAGGAAATACACTGGAGACAGTGTTCAAGGGGAGTTTATTCAAGTGAGTCCCGAGCCTTTATAATCCTGCCAAGGCCAATGGAGCCTGTGGTGTCTCCTTGCAGATCGGCATCGGAGTCACCAGCAAACAGGAGCCTTCTCCCTAGTCCAGTCTGTTCAGGAAGCGTCTGCGTCAGTCCTGTCTCGCTGTTCAAAGGCTCATTATTCAGCTCCCTGGCTTCAACTGCCTGTCTGCTGTTATTTGGCCATTTTGCTGCTGGCTGGCATGCTGTCAGAAGGTGGGCAGCAGAGGAAATTGAAGAAGCTAAACTATGAACCAGCCATTGTTGCTACTGCCAAACAGATGTGACAGGTGATTGTGCAAAGGGGAGGTGAAAACCTGTACCGCAAATGAAGATGAAAGCTATTTTAAGAATTTTTCCAATGCATCCCATCGCAGTCTAGCATGAAAATTGAGCCGTTGATGATGCTCGGATTGGAAAGGAGGTAAAACTCAGAACTCAAGCAGGAAAAAAAAAAAAAATACAAGTTCACACGGAGCGATTGTTTTGGGGGAAGGTGACTTGGGGACTAGAGAAAGGGCACTGGGAGACTCCCACTTCTAGAACACTAATTATGACTTCAACAAGCTGATGTAGCCAAAGGAGAGCTTGTTACAGGACCCTTATTCACCAGCTCCACATCTGATGAGCCCACGAGATGCCACCTGATGTAATGTCTCCTGACCCAGTGCCAGGGTTTGATGTGAACCTATGAATTACGGTTGAGAATTTAAATTAGGAAAATTGGGAGAGCGGTTTCTTTAAACAACAGAATCAAAGCCTAGGGAGTTATCGAAAAGTAGGTTACATCCAGAATTACAGAGGAGTAGACAATATCAAGAAAAATGGGATTTAAAAAGTAGATTGATCAGCATACATGTTAATTGGCAGTGTGAAGATCTTACAGCTTCTAAGATCGGGCCTTTGAAGTGGCCTTAGCAGTTTATATTTTTGCCTATGCAGTTGTCGGTGCTTGTTACTAGAAGAGCATATATAAGCTGACCTGTTAGGGATTGAGCATGTCTGCTCCAGAGTGGAGGGAGCAGAACAAGGTAGCTACTGCTCCTTCTCAGTCAGAAAGCCAGTGAACTCTGGCTGACTTCAGCCTCTCACGCCCTCATTACAGGCCCTATAGCCAAGGATGCTGTAGGACCTTGCCCTTGACAAAGTTAAGGCAGATGAAGTTTTGGTCTATTCACAGTGAACTTCTAGTTGTTATTTCCATGTAATGATTGACTATCTGAATCAGTTCCTCTCCAGTGTGTGTGACAGTAACAGACCACTGACTAACACAAGCACAGACTTCATGGTCTCTGGAGCTTTTTCACTCAGTTAGTTTTCCTGCGTGCTTCACTCATGTCCTGTCTACACTTGGGCATGTCTATTGCTGAGCGGTATTGCATTCTGTAATTTGAGCGCACCACTGTCCATTTCTCTGTTGGTGAAGATTCAGCTCATTCCAGCTCAAGGCTATTGTAGATAACGCTGCTGCGGTCTTCTCATCCATAACTTGCAGAGCACACATGCTCATTGTTGGGCACTGGGAAGGGACTGAACATGAGTATGCAGAAAAGATGAGTTTGGAAGCTGGAGTGGAGGTACCTACCTGTAATCACAGCCCTTATGGGTTTGAGGCAAGAAAATGAGGAGTTCACAGCCCACTGGGGCTGTGGGTTGAGACCCTACCTATAAAAACAGATAGACTAATTATTAAAAGCAGAGTAGGTGACTGTGTAGTTGATATGAATGCTTTCAAAGAGGTTTCCAAAGTTGTTAGGCCTTAACTCGTGCTTAAATACTCCCTTATTCCTGCATCAGCTCCTGTGTTTTGTTACTTCCTGCTCTCATCAGTCCCATGTAGCTGAACTAGAAGCTTGCTTACTGTCTTTAGGGATTGGTTGAATGTGCACACACACACACACACAAATCTTGAACTTGAAGACATTAAATAGTCCAGATATTTTTCTAAAACAAAGAAATCTTTCCAGAGATGGTGTCCTATTCCTTCTTTGCCCAAGATGCTGGATTAGCTGCATGCATTTAGGGTCAATTCTGTCTTCAACGATAGCCATTTATTGAGTCTCCATGCTTGGATCTCTGATCACTCCCTTTTTGTGTCTGACCAGATCTGATGTCCACTGATCTCTACTGAAGCCAGTTCGTTCTCTATCCACTGATACCTCCACCTCTCCACACCTAGCTTGCACTGTCTCTTCTTGAACTGAACTCTTCCATACTTGGTGCTACTGTAGCCTCATCATTTTTCTCTCATCTCCTGCTATGCAGACCCTAAAGATTTGGATACCACTAGGCCGTATCAGTCAGCTTAGGTGGTTTCTTCAGGTGATGAAGATTCTTGAGATCTATGAAACAGCATCTTTGACAGGTGAGACTTGAGGCCCTCACCAAAACTCCAACAGTTCCACACATTTCCAGGACATAGTCATCGGCTTACACCCACCAAGGGAAAATGTTTGGGGAAAGTCACTTTTATCTCTTTCTTAGCCCCTGCTGTCTGTACTTCAATGACACTCAGCAAGGCTCTTCAATGACACTCAGCAAGGAACGCTAGTTCCTGTACTTGTCTATGAACTGAGAGTTTACGAAGTTAGGACTTGCTCCAAGATATTCTTGAGACATAATTACAATGATTTTTGTTCATTGAATTTTAAGAATGAATGAGTTAATAGAGTGCCTAGTTTATTACATTTTATTATAAATTGAGCAACCACATGACTTTTTACTTTTAAAATTATCATCATATCAATTTTGTTCAATTTAACACTACTTCTCGGTTATTTTTCTGTGTTTTATGTGGTTACTATATACTTAAAGATACACACACCACCACATTGGGCTTTTATGCAATGGTGGTGAATGTTGAACCCAGGTCCTTCTGTTTGTGCAACAGATAATTTACCAAAGATTGAACCAGCTCTCTAGTTTCTTTTTTTTTTCTTTCTTTTCTTTTTTAAGCCTACAGCACCCGGTATTCCCAGGCGGTCTCCCATCCAAGTACTAACCAGGCCCGACCCTGCTTAGCTTCCGAGATCAGACGAGATCGGGCACGTTCAGGGTGGTATGGCCGTAGACAGCTCTTTAGTTTCTTATTGACCTTTTCTATCTATATAAGAAATAGTACAGTAAGTTTGGGCTCCAAATATGACAGAAATCGTAGGATTTATTCCTTGAGGGAAAGGTTACCTCAGAGGAATTAGAAATCATCAAGTAAGGGTTTTACAAGTATTTTCATATTTTATATCAGCATTCTCATACGTAGAACTCAAGAGAAGGATGCAAGAGCACATTGTTTAGGGTGTCAGTTGATACTGGAGCTTTTTCCACATCTCTACCTCACAGCCATCTGCATAGACCTCGGCCAACTCATGAATAATGTTTCTTACTTATCTCATGATTCTCCTTCAGATCACCAAGACTCTGCTTGGGTTGCATTCCCAGGACTACTGCCCTGAGGTAGGAGGAAGTCCAGAAAGCATCAATAGGAAGCTGGTGAAATGAAGCAGAAAGTATGCCCAAGTGGGCTATAGTATTAGGAGCCCACTTGAGCCACACTGGGTACAAGCAAGCCCTTTAGGGTGAGGTTACCAAATTTTGCAAATAAAACTATAAGATGCCTTGTTCAATTTTAATACCTGCTGAACACCTGTAATGTTTTTGTGTGAGAGTGTTCCAGGAGATAGTTAAGGTATAATTATAAAAATCACTCTGTTTGTCTGAAGATAAAAAACATGTAAGATATAAAACTTATAGTTTAATACATCTGGGAGTCAATGGGTGATGAATGAGAGGGAGACATTAGTTAAGTACATAAGGTCATTGCATCTAGGTGGGACAGCTACTAACTCCCAGTTGTGTTAAACCTTAAGTTTATTTCTCCATCCAACCATAGGAGGTCAGGAGACAACACAGTGATGCTGTAAGGATACTCCCTGGAGAGGACAGGCAAGTGCAGGAGGAACTAGGCAGGCCACTGATGGAGTTTGCCACATAGCAAAGCTAAAATTGGAGCATCTTTGAATTCCTGAGAGCAAAGTTAGATGAAAAAGCAATTTGTCTCTTCTGATTTCTCTAGACGAGCCCAGATTATGACCCTTGTTATGATAAAGGGAACAAGGATGGAAGGAGCTAACTGTTCAGGTAAATTATGATGGACTGAAAAGTATGAGTTTGAGAACACAACAGAGGAGAAGAAAAGACAGGGTTCACTATTCTCGAAATGGCTTAAGAAAATGGATTTCCCAACCTGTCACTTCTGTTAAAAACAGTCATGCAATTGCAGGAAGCATTCTAAAATTGTTCCTGAAACTAAGAAACGTGTTTCCTCCTCTGTTTAAATTAGAATAATGAGGCCAAATGATTGTCTCTTCATCAGCAAAGCTAATTAGACTTTCAGAATTCTCTTTATATGAATAAATGCCAACACTATGGGTATATATTTTTATCATCTATTTATTGAGTGCTACCTGCTCAGTATGTGTGGATGCATATTTCATTTGTTTTCACTAATCTATGGGAAGTGTTTATTTAGTCCCTAATCAAAGACAAAGAAGATGCACTACTTATAATTTCAGAGCTGCTTCTCCACTTGCTGGGTCAATGTGTGCACTCTCCTTGTCTCTAGGGCTGTGACTCCACTTGGGAATTGTACAACTCACTTAGACCATGGCAAAAAAATCATTTCTTCCTTTCTGGCTTCTCTTGGCTAAAATTCCCATTTTAAATTATTGGAAATAAATGTAATTTGGACTTGTGACATGTGATATATTCAATTGCTCTGGGGAAAGGGCAAAAGATATTGATAAAATAAAGTGTCTTTTTGTAAAGCCACACAAGACAGGAATTGTGTTTTATTGTTTTAAAATAACACTAAAGAGTCTGCTCTTTCCTTGTTTCAACTTCCTTTAAAGGTAAGTGCTCCATTTGGCTACTTTTAAAAGACAAGAAAGGGGTCATAGTCCAGCCAATGGACCATAGCCTGCCCAAAGTAGTCTTTGATCCTAATTTGATCCCCATTCAAATTGGGTCAATTGTGTCTTGAAAAGAAAGATGAGCAGACAGTAGCCATGATGGTCGTGTACAGATTGTTTGCAAGGAATCGCAATGAAAAGTTAGGTTGGGGCTGAAATATAGCCATGCTCTACTTACCAAACATTGTATCGTGGGCAAGGGCTACTTTTCTCTCAGAGATTAATGCATCTTTTTTTTAAAAAAAAAAATAAAGACAAAGATAGCTGGTGCATTGAAGTGAAGCTTTGCAATAGCCTTCAAACATTTTAGTGTTTTGAGTTTTGAAACCAAGTCATTTAAACATCACTGGAAATTTTCACTATTTGCAACACCCCCACAATGCTCACTGAAACATGTCAATGTCAACTTGTACATAAGATACAGGACCCTTGGTTCACAGTTGAGGTGAGTAGAAGATCCTTATTCTCATGGTAAGGAATTTTCCAGGTCATGAACACCTTCCACCACCATAGGTTCCAGAAGCCAGAGGCCTTGAACCAGACCAGTGACTTATTGCAATGAACATTTGAAAGCAGAGAATTGTGGACAAAAGGGTATACTGTGGGACACACTGTGAGACATCTACAGCTTCTACAATCAGACTTTTTCTCTGTTAGGGGGATGTTACAGGGGTGGAGGGCCAGTACAAGGGGGATGAAGGATGAGTGGGACTGGGGTGCACAATGTGAAATTCTCAAAGAACCAATAAAAAGTTTAAAAGAAGAAAATTTATGTTTAAATATGCTTTGCCCATTGGATTTCTCACTCCGCTATTAATTTAAAGCTCTGAACAATTAACGAACAAAATAGCTACTGCCACTTGAGCCTCAATGTAAAAGAAAATGCCACTCTTCTCACAAAATTACTGTGTGGTTTAAATAAGATAATACTCACAAAAGTACTGGATAGTGTGTGTGTGTGTGTGTGTGTGTATGTGTGTGCGCGCGTGCGTGTGTGTGTGTGTGTGTGTGTGTGTGTATGTGATATATATGTAACAAGTGAGTCCAAAGTTGAGTGGCTTAAAAAAATTACCTTTTCTTAGGAGTTTGTGGTTGGCTTTCTGATTTTCTAATCGCTTATGGGTTTGCCTGGGTAGCTGTACTGAGCTCCAGGTTCAACTTAGCTCTCTCTGTGATATTTTTATTCTCATGGTAGGTGGTTGGGCTTCCTCATATGGTATTGCAATATTCCCAGAGGGAAGGTTCTGAAGCCTTTATCATGCCTCTACTTCTGTCACATTTCCTGATACTCTAAGTTCAGCTGCTAGGACAAGGACCACTATATACTAGGCCATTTAGTTTTCTGATAAGTGGAAATAATAGGTTCTTTTGTCCATCTTGCCCAAGATCTCACTATGTGCAAACAACAAAGCTGGAAGTCAGTGAGACTTGTGGAGCATCACTAAATATCAAGAAGGCAGAAAAGGGAAGGGAGACAGGGAAATATTCTACTTTTTATGGTATACTCACTTAGCCTCACAGACAACCTATGCTAGCAACCAAAAGAATAAAGAATTAAAATAACCGGTCACCACACCTCAAAGCAACTATACAGGCTTTTCTTTTTTCCCTAGCCTCTGTGTTAGTGTGAGAGACCTAAAAGCTACATATCAGTCTGGAACAACCCACTTTCAAATGCATTGCTCTATCTCTAAGATTGTTGGGGGCTGATAAGGAACATGAAGCCTGCTGAGATTTTAGTAATATTGGGTTTTCCCTTTTGCTTAATTCCATGTATATTTCCAAACCCCACACAAGAAGAAGTAAAGATATTAGACAAATCGCATATACCAAACAACAGATAAAGGCAATGAAAGCATTGCAGATGCGCCCCAGCAGAACTGAGAGCTGTTATCTTTCTTTGAAAATGGGACATGGCTTGGAAAGTGAGCATCTCCACAGAAAAGCTGGAAACCCTCTCCTCAGATAAAAATCTCATTAATATTTCTTTTTGCAAGCAGAGAGGCAAAGAAAAGATTTGTTGAGATGGAGACAGTGGAAGCAGATAGCAGCAGTCCCTGGCTGCTGCCTTCACAAAGTGGAGGGAGGAAATAAAGGTTACATGAATGAGGATCGTTAGTATTCACAGCAGCATCTGGTGCTGCGTTGCCAGGAGACAGTAATGAGAATGGAGCATCTTCCAGGTCTAATGGCATTGCGGCTGCCACATCAATCCTGCCGTCCCCAGAAATAAGATCTCTATCATTTGCAAACAGCAAAGCATTGGTGACTTGGCTGTCATTCTGGAAGGTCACTAAAAGATATGCAGATGAGTTGCCCATATTTCTTGAGCTGACACCCTCCAGCTTCCCTAAACAACTTTTTGATTTTTGGGGACACCAGCTGACAAATCCACTTGGGAAAGGGTAGAAATACAGATTCTTGGTGCCTGGGATCCCTAACCAACCTTGGCCTTCTGGATACATTTACCTGTAAGTCTAATAGGTGCATTCTTGGAGAGTTTAGTCCCATCAACCCTGTGAGCTCATAAGTTGCATGAAGGGTGTAAGTTTCTCAACTGTAAGCACTGAATCTGACTGTAAGAAGCTGATAGCAGTAACCATACCCTTTATGCCAATGCTCCCATTTGGGTTCTCACTAGAACAAACTCCTCCACAAGGAGATTCAACCTGAGCTTGTTGCTTCCCATTGGCTGATGGAATTCTTTTTTTTTTTTTTAAAGATTTATTTATTTATTATATTTAAGTACACTGTAGTTGTCTTCAGACACTCCAGAAGAGGGCGTCAGATCTTGTTACGGATGGTTGGATGGTTGTGAGTCACCACGTATGTGGTTGCTGGGATTTGAACTCCGGACCTTCTGAAGAGCAGTCGGGTGCTCTTACCTACTGAGCCATCTCACCAGCCCCGGAATTCTTTAAATAGGAATGCTGTCCCAAAGTTCCTTGTCTCTGTTCTTCACTGATGGGCCAAGAATTTTTGCTTTATTTGCATGTAGGCACATGGCTCCTTTTACAATCCTATCACAATTTCCATTCTTTCTTGAGAAATTTTTCTAAACCTATTTATTTATTTATTTATTTATTTTCACGTTCAGTAATTGATGCGAAATTGCTTTTTCATATTAGTATGAAGAAAGTACAGTGAACAAAACTATACAAAGTCATTGCCCTGATGGAAGCATCAGCTCAGTGTTCTGAGCCAATGAACAAATACATAAACTCTTATTGAGACATTTGACAAATAGTTATTGATGATCTATTCTAAATGAAATATTTATGCAAGAATCAAAGACACCACATGGGCTGAGATGAAAGGAGCTCTAGCCTTCTTAGAAACTACTGCTCACGGCTTCAGTAAGACAATGAGACCTTAAAAATAGAAATCAGCATATCTGGAGATAAGAGACGATGGCTGGAGATCAGCTGTATGGCTTTATGGGGTGGTCAGAAGCCTCCTCAAAGATCACATAGAGCTGAGACATAAAGATGTCACTCTGACCATGGTACATACAGCTAGGTCATGTTGGCTCCCAAGAACTTGTGTGTGTGTGTGTGTGGGGGGTATCTCTCCCCAAGCTCATTTTCAGGGATGTCAGCTGATATGTGTGCTCATAGTGGCTGGAAATTAGAGAGAGCAGCGCCCTGGAAACTAGCAACTGCCATGAATCAGAACTTTTGTCCTCAGAGGGCTGATGTCATTAAGTTTTTTTCCCAACACTCAGATGTGTTGTGCAGATGTCAAGAGAAGGATCCTTCTTGGAAGAAGGAATGCCCGATGAAGGCCATAGGCTACGGGAATGTCATGTTTGCTGAGAAGGGCCAGCATTCACACAACAGTCATTTTAAAAGTACAAATCCCGGGCAGTGGTGACACATGCCTCCCAGCACTCGAGAAGCAGAGGCAGGCAGATTTCTGGGTTCAAGGCCAGCCTGGTCTATAGAGTGAGTTTCAGGATAGCCAGGGCTACACAGAGTAACCCTGTCTTGAAAAACCAATAAAGGGCTGGTGAGATGGCTCAGTGGTTAAGAGCGCCAACTGCTCTTCTGAAGATCCCGAGTTCAAATCCCAGCAACCACATGGTGGCTCACAACCATCCATACGAAATCTGATGCCCTCTTCTGGAGTGTCTGAAGACAGCTACAGTGTACTTACATATAATAAATAAATAAAGAAAAGAAAAGAAAAACCAAAAAAAAAAAAAATACAAACCCCAGGTAAGCATGAGAATATGTGTAAATTGGTAGAACTGCAAGTTCTTAGCCTTGACCCAAATTGCCTATAAAGCCCTCTTGGTGGTTTTGATGGAATCCTATTGGTCTGGACCAAGCACTGCCATCAGTAGTGACAGGAAAGGAAGGTTGGAAAAGTAACTAGCTGACCAGGAGAGTCCCTGTAGGCTTCAGTGAGGATATATGAATGTTATACATATGTGTCAGCTGAGCTTAGCAGTGGTCCCCAGACACTCAGTCAAGCATTAGTGTACATGTTTCTGTGAGGGTAGACAAAATTAATATTTAAATCGAAGGAACTTGAGTAAAGCAGATTGCCTTCATCCTGAGATCAGCTGAAAAACTAATCATATACTAAGAAGAGGATATTCAGCCACAAGACGGACTCAGCTCAGTTCCTGTGTTAGTTCTTCTCTGGGCCTCCAGCCTGACAGCTTGGCCCCCCAGGTTTTATTCTTGTCAGCCTCCCTAATCTTGTCAGCCAACCAAATCCACAAATTAAATTCTTACATGTATGTATGCCATTCACACACATTCACAAATACATGCCTCCTGTTGGTTCTGTTACTGCACGAGGCTGGGCCTGAAGGCCTTTACTGAGCAAAGTAGGAAGAAAAGCTAAGTGAAAGAGGTTGGAACAGAGGCAGACCGTTTACTGCCATGCTTTCAAAGTTTCCCTCTGCAACTGAGATCCATTAGCCTATGGATCAAATGCATCCTTCAGCCCAAGAGCTTCAAGATCATCTTTACTTTTAACAGGTACATGTAGCTACAAATGCAAACAATAACACTGACCATGTGTAATGTCTGAATCCTAAAATATCTGATCGTTCACAGAAATCTCTATTGGCATAGCATATACTTGCCAACACTGTATCACTTGTGTGTCATTCTTCTGAGCAATGTACAACCTGAAACTTAATCGTGAGAAATATTCCAGAATGAAGGAAATTTTTTTTGTAACATTGTTAGTCAGTCCTCAACAACAGGGTTAAGGCCGCAAAAATCAAAGATTGGTGCATGATTTCAGATTAAGATAGATCTAAAATGCAGTATGGGACCCTGAATTGGAACCGGAACCAGGAACAGAACACTAATGCAAGATGGAGATGTTTGAGTAAGATTTGAAGCTATTCTTCTATATTGCACCAACAGTGATTTGCTTACACTAACTCTTCATTTGAATGGTACTTCAAGACATTCATATTTGGAGAAGATACATAAAGGATACATACGAATTCCTGGCATTCTTTTTTTCCATTATTTTCACAAGAAGTTCAAAAATAACTAAATCTCCAAACACAAAGATCAGCAGCTACTCTTTGGATACTCTTTGGTGGCAGAAAAGTGTCCTCATATATGATGACAGAGCATTTTACTGGATTTAATTAGAAATAATACAGGGGATGCCTCATAGATTTGCTGGGATAAGATTTGAGGCTGATACAAATTAACTGCATTATGTTTCTCTACCACTGAGCACCCTCCAGTTTAAATAGACTTTGAAAAGGTAATCTACTAGCTCACATGACAGAAAAGTCAGAGGTCTGGATGGTTGAATTCATACCATGACCCCTCTTCCTATTTCCTCATGACAAATTTCTCTTTCCTTTACAATGACATATTTCTCAGACTGGCCACTATCTTTTTTGGGCTTTCAGCCTTTTTATATGGAACAACAGGAAGGTGGCTTCCTTTATCTAAATGATCTAAGAGAGACAGCAGAATGATGTGCTTGTGTCTGTCATGGGTCCCATAGTCACAACACCTTTGGAGATCCATAGTAACTCTGCTCTCAAGATTAAGACTTACCGTAGTTAAAGACAGCGATGCATCAGACCATCTTCATCTGAAACACACCAAAATGTGGGCAGAAGTACTTTCCTTTAAAAAGGGCCCTTTCTGGGCAGAGAGATACATGTGGGTAAGATTAAGTCTGTGTGGTGATGTAGGACAAATATTTATATATTTATGGAACAGTTGACTTTCTTAGATGTGTAATGGTGAATGAATAACTAAGCAGTTATTCTAAAAACTGCCTCATTATTCTTTCTGGTTCCCCACAGCTGGTCTTGGAGATCTTTGCTTGGATGAACTTCTGCCAAGTTCTATAAAGAGAGACTTGCATAGTCAGAGTTGAGAAATGAAGATGTGTTTCCATCACTGGCCAATTCCCCCCAGCATGGTTAGAAAAACAAATACTCAACTGCCTTGAATTTTAAGTATTGAACTCTTGACATTTAACCCTTCCATCTTCTACACACCCTTTCTCCAACTTGCTGAAAGTGAGGCTATGAATCCTTCTCCCCACTCTCCATCTGTTATCCTGACATTCAATTACCGCCAAAGGGGAAAGGGCAGCCAAATTGATGTCCTCCAGGAAGCCAGAGCTCTATGGATCTCCCTTCAACCCAGTGCATTCATCAATCTTTGTGTCTACATAGCCCAGGGGAAGACTGGGGAACGGCTCGGCTGCAGCCTGGGCAGTGGGATTAGAGAGAAGATACGGCAGAAGCAAAGTTAGAACTAGCCTGTGAGTAGCTTCCTCTGTTTTGACATATATCAATTCACAAAGTCCTGCCCAAAGGTATAGTGATGGCCAGACAATACAGGAAGGACAGGAAGGGCAAAGTTCATATGTTATCAGGATGCTGGCCCAGACAGAGCCCAAGGCATCTGACCTTGCTGTGACTAACATGAATTTGTGGTCCAACTCTCATCTGAGAACATACGGGATAATATTAGTCCATATTATAAACATAGTTGGGAGGACAAAATAACCATTAAAGAACCACTTTTAAGTTTCAGAAAAAAAAGCACAGTACCACGTTAAAGTAAGATGGATAATCTTTTTGTGATCATCCTTTCTGTGGCAGATAGACTGTGCTGTAGAAGATCTCCTTCCTGTGTTGAAACTGGGTCAGAGATGGTAGACTTTTCTCAGAGAGTTGGACTAAAAAATAACATCTACTTTCTCGTTCATAATTTCTGTTATCCCCAAGAACCTCCTACACCAACAATACAATTTATCTTAAATATTAGGTGGATGCTTTCCTGACCGACAGGCTAGCACAGTCTTTGGTCCTTAACGTAAGAAGCCGCCCAGACTTAAAATATGAAACATTTTTATTTCCAGCTGCTTTTGCTGAACTTATCACCAAATATGGGGGGGGGGATAAGCTTACATTTGATCCCACAAGTCTCTAGCTACTGGATCTCGGCTACATTGTTTTGGTTCTTTTTAGCATGTAGCATTTGTAAGACTGTGTATACAGGGCAGATGACTTCCCTTTTCCAGACCAACAGAGCAGTAAGGATTAGAATGTTGACATCAGGCTGGTGAGATGGCTCAGTGGGTAAGAGCACCCAACTGCTCTTCCAGAGGTCCAGAGTTCAAATCCCAGCAACCACATGGTGGCTCATAACCATCCGTAACAAGATCTGACACCCTCTTCTGGAGTGTCTGAAGACAGCTACAGTGTACTTACATATAATAAATAAATAAATCTGTGAAGAAAAAAAAAAGAATGTTGACATCATCCCTGATTATCCATGGGAGGAGTTTGGAGGGACCCTTCCATGAAGGTTTCTTACTGACTAAGGAAATAACCACAGGGGGAAGAGGACCTTTTTTTAAATGAACAATTTCTTATTTGCAAATAATGCATGCAACTAGGGAACCACAGAGGGATTAACCTGAGATTTGCTCAAGTCCAGAGAGCTGAAAAAGAGTGAGATCTGTTCCTTAATGGGGCCACTAATGAATTGTCCTTGGTGCCAGTACTCAGAAACATTCCTTAAGAGAGATCAGCCATTCACTGTTTAGTCCTTTTGAGTTGAATAATGAATCTAGTCCTAAATTCAGTTATTCTGTCTATGTAGATTACTGTGGACAAATTCCTTAACTAATCTCAACCCTTATTTCCCCCCTAAAATTCATACAACCTTCACTTATACCCATGACATTTGAGCTAATTGTTTACATAATGAAATATACCCCAATATATCTATTGCACACTTGGTTTCTTATGCTCTCAGACAAAGGTAAGAGAGATTTCCCTTTTCTCCTTGATTATAAAGTCAGAATTAGATATGCTCTGTTTCTGCCTATTGAATAATTAGCTCATTTTGAATCCTCCTAGGTTCTTGAAATTGAAGGTCAGACTGTACCAATTTCAAATCTGTCACTTTGGTATAAGGGTTATTTTGAGCGGACAGCAATTGATAAACAACAGTTACAGGAAAAGTTCCTTGTCCTCCCCTCATCTACCTATATACGAAGCCCCTGCTTCTCGCCGGGACAGGTGCTCCCAAGACAATGGAGTCTCACCTTTCCACCCAGGATGAACATTCTCACCAAGATGAATCTATACACATCAAGCTGACTAAAACACTTGTCTTCTATTGATCTCCATAGATTTCTACCTAGTCACTCTCACTCAGGCCTACAGCCCAAGCCTACATCTCTTTTATCTGTTTAGCTTGCTCTCCATAGTTTATTTTTCTTTGTTAAAATGCTATGTGAAGTTCTAAGTGGAATGGCTTCTTTGGGCTCTCATTTCTTTACTGTGAAGCTCATACATGTGAAAATATCAATAAAAGTTGTATACTCTCACTTAATACTGTCTTTTCTGTTTGGTTTGAAAGCTTTGAGTACTGAGACAAAAAGTATAGAGCAAAACCTTTTCTCCCCAACAAGTTCCCCAGCTCCGCAGTTTCCATATTAGTAAAAATAAGGACTCTATATTCAACCACCCCAGGGGTTTTAGAAAGGGATGTTGGGATTACTGTTTAATACTGTCTATTCAGTGACTTTATGAAACAACATACTTACATTTATAAACATTTAAACAAAGGATACAGGTGTAACTCTCCCTCCATGACCTCTTCCAGCTCCTGACATTGGAGGACAAAATGTCAATCATTCACTTTTTAGCTCCTTAACTCAGTCTGTTCCTGCTATAATAATGTGTTTCCTTTAGGAAGTAAAACCCAACATGGAATGCCCAGCGAGGTCCAGTCAAGAATACAGATCTAGAGCAGTTATTTAAAGGTGGTGAATGTATCAAACACAGTGATGGTACTGTAATTCTCTAGCCCACACACCTCTTCACGTGTCAGCAAATACATGCATATGAGCATATGTATGCACACATGTATGTACACTGCCCTGTCACTCCTCATGGGGTGAATACTTATAGGTCTTAAGGATGTAACCACTTCCCCTAGAGGAAGCCAGTGGCATGAAAACCCAGTTGTGTTAAAACTTGTACTTTCCTCACAGCCATACAAATGCATGTTTAGCTCTTGTCTAAGGGGAGAAAACGTTCTATTTATTTTTCGTTTGTGTGTTTGTTTTTTNTTTTGTTTTTTTTTTTTGAGACAGGGTTTCTCTGTATAGCCCTGGCTGTCCTGGAACTCACTTGGTAGACCAGGCTGGCCTCGAACTCAGAAATCCACCTGCCTCTGCCTCCCGAGTGCTGGGATTAAAGGCCTGCGCCACCAGGCCCGGCTCTATTTATTTTTCTAAAGTGGGACAGTAAGTGCTTTAAAACATTAATAGTTCTAAAATTTATCAGTTTAAGATAAGGTAATACACTAATATTTATATTTTCATAAATGTCAGTTCATATTTAAGGAGAGGAACTGTTGGAGATTAAATTCTATCACTGACTTAAACCCCTAACCTTTCCTTTTGATTTTTTCCATTCTGAGATAGATTTTCACTAAGTTGCTCAGCCGGGCCTTGAACTTTTTCTGTAACCCATGTTGATATGAATCTGTGGAGCTCTTGTCTCAACTTCCCAAATGGCTGGTGGTGTAGGCGCCTGACCTGGCTTTCTGATTTCCTTATTTACATCACTATGTATTTCTGTGACAACTGTGTTTTAGTTCATTTAAGCACTTGTAATTTTAAGCATCAAACCATATAATACTAAAGCTCAAAAACATGTCACTAGAAAATGACATACTGTGATTAAGCTAAAGGACTACTTGAAGCACTGAGATGGAATATCTGTCGTTAGGTCAGGGTTCTGTAAATGTTCAGAAGGGAGAAAGAATCATGATTTCCTGGGAGAATTCTTTGCCATTCTAATACTTAAGAATCTGTGTAGGTGGCAACTGGCGAGAAAAATAGTAAGTCAGTGAAATGATTCCTAATGATACTCGGCTATACTCATAGTTGGTACCTAGCCCAGTTGTTATCAGAGAGGCTTCGTCCAGCAACTGATGGAAACAGAGGCAGAGATCCACAGCCAAACATTGAACAGACCTTGGGGAATTGTTCAGAAGAGAGGACGAAAAGATTGTAGGAGCCAGAGGGGTCAAAGACACCACAAGAAAACTCACAGAATCAACTAACCTGGGCTCATAGGGGCCCAAAGAGACTGAACCACCAACCGGAGAGCATGCATGGGACGGACCTAGGTTCTCTGCATATATGTTACAGTTGTGTAGCTTGGTCTAGATGCAGGACTCCTAACAGTGGGGGCAGGTGCTATTCCTGACTCTTTTGCCTGTTTTGGGATCTTTTTCTTCACACTGGCTTTCTTTAATGTGAAGGGATGTGCCTACTCTTACTGTAACTCGAAATGTCACATTTAGTTAATATCCATGGAAGACCTGTCCTTTTCTGAAGAGAAAGAGAGGAGGAATGGGGTGGGGGCAGAGGGGAAATGTAGGGGAGGAACTGAGCGGGGAGGAAGGAGGGAAAACTGTGGTCAGGATGTAAAAATAAAAATGAAATGAAACAAATGTTCTTCTAAGATTAAAAAAGAGAGTCTGTATAGGTGGACCATCTCTGCTCCAAAATGAGAGATTCACACAAGACAAATATTGGTGAGGGGTTATCATTGTCTAAACTATTTGAAATAATGTAGAGATTAGTTAGCAAGTCCACTGTAAAAAAAATTTTAATACTGAATTCAAATGAGAAGATGGCATGGGGTGTATCTTATACACTTGTATATATCTCTGCAACTGCTACTATGGGAGGTTCCATAAAACTATAACCTGGGAACCTGGGATGCTATTAGTTTTGCTTTCCATAAGCTAAAAATACAAAAAGTGTATTAATGCAAGTGTAGGTGATTCTAACATTGCTCATCTGGTGCTCACTTCTCAAATACAACATGAAAGAAAAACCCCGGTTAAAGGTTTGTGTGTACACGGGGTATTTGGGGGTAATCAGAGGAAGTGTCAGGGTAGAAGGAAGAAGACAGGAAAAGAAGGAAAGTAGATGAGTTGGGGGAATGCCAAGAAAAATAGGATGTGGCATGTAAGAGATTTAAAGGGGAGTGTGTAAAAGTAGAAATAGGAGACTTGTTTAGATAGACTCTCACGTTTCAGTCATGTAGAGAAAAAACGAATATAGATTGGATGGGAAAATTTTTGGATTGCAGTACACAGCTAAGAAAGTTCGCCAAAGTCAGTGGGGGAGTTCTTGGACCAACATCAACAATAATCAAAAAGGATTATTCTATCTCAAAAACTAGATCTGTCTGTGTCCCAGCTGTGATGAGGGATCAGGCCTTTGTCCTGGGGTGGCTCCTGTGAGATGCCACCCTGTCTTAGGATTTCCATTGCTGTAACAGAACACCGTTGCTAACCAAGTTGAGAATGAAAAGGGTTTATGTCAGTTTTCAGCTCTCAAATCACACTCCCTTGCTGATTGAAGTCAGGACATGAACTCAAACAGGGTAGGAACCTGGAGGCTGGAGCTGATGCGGAGGCCATGGAGGGGTGCTGCCTACTGGCTTGCTCTCATAGCTTGCTTAACCTATTTTCTTAACACCATCCAGGACTACCTGAGTAGTGTTGGTAACACCACAGGGAGCTGATCCCCCCCTATACCAATCATTAATCAAAGCAATACCCACAGACTTGCCTATAGGCCAATCTTATAGAGACATTTCCTAAATTAAGAGTCTGTCTTCCCAAATATATCTATGTTTGGGCGAAGTTGTCAAAAAACTTACCTCTATCACATTATGTAGGCTTTTCTTTAATGTTGTGTTTAAAGGGGGAGGCAAGTGGAGCTGGGTCGATGGCTCAGTCATAAAGTTCTTCCTTTGGAAGAATGAGTACTTGAGTTCCATCCCCAGAACTCACGTTAAAAAAATTGGAGCATGATGGAGCTCACTTATAATCCCAAGCCTGGGAAGGCAGAGACAGATGTATCCCTGGGGATCTCTGACCAGACCATCTAGCCTAGTGGGCAGGTAGCAGGCCAAGTGAGTAATCCTGCCTCAAAACAAAAACAGTCAGATGGTTCCTGAAGAACTATACCTGAGGTTGACTCCTGGCCTCTATATGCATTCACATGCACATGAACACACATTCTCTCTCTCTCTCTCTCTCTCTCTCTCTCTCTCTCTCTCTCTCTCCCTCCCTCCCTCCCTCCCTCCCTCCCTCCCCCCTCTCTCTCTGTCACACACACACTCAACAGCAAGACCATGTTGAACAATAGTGATAACTCCTATACTTTCAACAATAGAAAACCAGTTGTGAGCTTGTGAGATGGCTCAGTGGGTAAGAGCACCCGGCTGCTCTTCTGAAGGTCTGGAGTTCAAATCCCAGCAACCACATGGTGGCTCATAACCATCCATAACAAGATCTGAAGACAGCTACAGTGTACTTACATATAATAAATAAATAAATCTGAAAGAAAGAAAGAAAGAAAGAAAGAAAGAAAGAAAGAAAGAAAGAAAGAAAGAAAGAAAGAAAGAAAGAAAGAGAGAGAAAGAAAACCAGCTGTTTGCTTTGATGCTTTGGCTCATGGTGTAAAGGGTACCAGACAGTCTGTCACGGCCGGAAGGATGGAGCTGAGCAAAGTAGTTAGGTCATGACAAGTAGGAAGAAGAGCAAAGGAATACAGGACAGGCCGGGGCAGATATAGCTCCCAAGAACGTGCTCCCAGTGGGCAATTCTTCTAACTAGCTTCCATTTCCTGCCTTCCTCCACCTTTTAATAATGCCATAATATAGCCGGGTGGTGGCGCACGCCTTTAATCCCAGCACTCGGGAGGCAGAGGCAGGTGGATTTCTGAGTTCAAGGCCAGCCTGGTCTACGAAGTGAGTTCCAGGACAGCCAGAGTTATACAGAGAAATCCTGTCTTGAAAAAACAAACAAGGGGCTGGTGAGATGGCTCAGTGGGTAAGAGCACCCGACTGCTCTTCCGAAGGTCCAGAGTTCAAATCCCAGCAACCACATGGTGGTTCATAACCATCTGTAACAAAATCTGATGCCCTCTTATGGAGTGTCTGAAGACAGCTACAGTGTACTTACAAATAATAAATAAATCTTTAAAAAACAAACAAACAAGTGATTAGCCCATCTTTAGATCATATCCTTCATTGTATAATCATCTCCCAAATGTCCCACCCTTCACACATACACACACACACACACACACACATGAGGTATGCTTCATTTATCTGTTAGGCATTTCTCAAGCCAATCAAGTTGACAATTACATTTAGCCATGACACTAATCATTGGTCTTATTCATGCCCAAGCAGGGGCTCCATGTTTGTTGACAATGTCTATAGGCTCAAAAGCTTGGAGTGAGGGATGAATTTAATCACCGTTATACAGAAAGAAATTCAGTGAGAAGGCCTGAGAGAGAGGATGTCACCCATTCTCACGGTGGCTTTGTGATTTCTCAGCAGTAATATGAACTCCCGGGGCATTAACCATCACATTAAATTAGAAGTTCAGATTCAATATTAAAATCCAAATAGAAATGTTTTAGGTCACCCTCTGTTGCTTATTATTCATTTCATTATCGATTAATGAATTGAAATGATTCATTTCCATTAATGTACGTGAATAATTCAGTAGTGCTGCTCTGGTATAGAACCTTCTATTTTTGTCCTTCTCTGTCCTTCTTCCAACCCCTTTATTTAATAGTGATGCCACTGCTGATGTGAGAAGCCACCTGTCTCAGAAAGAAATCTACCACAGGGATATAAGCACTTAAGGAGTCATTGAGGAAAGTTGCTAAGCTCCCAGGAAGACCTCAGCATGAGTCTCCCAAAGCAGCCACTTCCTCTGCCCTAGAAAGGACCCAGTTGACCCTTCTGTGAGCTATCACACCACAAAAGCTCTGTTGTGACCTGAGGTCCGTAAGCCACCACCACATTAGCTCTGGGAACACATCACTTTAGCCTTGGTACTTCCTGATAAATGTGTTTCTCTGTAGCCACAGCTATAGGCAGGCCCCGACCTGCCCCAACCAAGGAGCTGATGGGTCAGGGTATGAATCTGTCTCCTGCTGCCGTCTAAACACAGTGTACCCTACCCCCATGCCAAGATGCAACGGAGCTTGGTAAATATAGGCCTTCCCCTTGGTACCCTTAGCAACGAGACTGTAAATGAGAGGAGTAGGGTGGAGAAAACCTGTGGGAATATGGGCTCCATCTTCCGACTATTTGGAATAAAATTCGAGTTCTTGTGCGTGGGAGACAGGTGCACTCACCCTGATCTATAGCACCGGCCTTCACCTTCTCTTCCCACTCAAAGTTGTCTTCATTTAGAAATGTATTTCACACGAAAGTAGAAGTTATTGATAGCAGTCAGAATACTGCTGTTGCGAAGTATATCTAGATAAACGGAAAATAAAAGATGGCAGGACTTTTTATTAGGTTAAATAAATAGCAAGCTCCAGGAAGACATTTATAAAATTATGGCACACTAGAAATAGTGTTTGTATGAGTCTGTTCTTGTGTGCGCCTAGCCATTTATGCACGTTCATAAATGCAAATATCACACAGAAAACAGCTCAAAGGATAGTCTATCTATTAGCAAAGATTACCTCTTTGTGTAGGATAAAGGGTAGTGTGAGAAATTTTCACCTGATATTGCTGTGTACTTCTGAATGTCTTATAAAGAACCTATATTGCTCTCCACAGCATTTAATAGTAAGTGACTTCAAAGCATGCCACCAGGGAAGGAATGTGTAAAGTGATCTGAGGGTTGTCACATATCTATAGTTACATAAAAAAGATATTGTTCACTTAAGACCTATGTAGCTTACATATGTTACATTTGTTAGTGATATGGAATTAAAACTAGAGGTGACATAGAAAAAAAAAACATAGAACATCCTTGGATGATGTGGTATGGCCCCCATAGACTCTCGTGTTTGAGTTCTTGACCCATAGGGAGTTGCACTATTAGGAAGTGTGGCCTTGTTGGAGTAGGTGTGGTCTTTCTGGAGTAAGTATGTCATTGAAGGGTGGGTCTTCTGTACTCAAACCATGCCCAGTGTGGCACACAATCCCTTCTGCTGTATCAAGATGTAGAACTCTTAGTTCTTTCACCAATACCATGTCTGTATGGATGCCAGCATGCTTCCTACCAGGATGATAATGGATTAAACCTCTGAAATTGCGAGCCAGCCCCAATTAAATGTTTTTATTTCTAAGAGTTGCCTTGGTAATGGTGTCTCTTCATAGCAAAAAAACCCAAACTAAGATAGATGATACCTTAGAATACATGACAAGCACACCTAAGAGACAAAGCACCAATCACTCCTTTAAGTGGGTGACTTATTTTTTCTGGAACAGTTTTGCTTATCTGTAAAATGGGTATGATAATAGTAACTATCTCGGTGCTGTTGTGGGGACTATGAAAAGCTTAAAGGAAACAATTACAATCATGAACAGCCATTGTTCTTATGCACTGGAGTGAGTATGCTCATACCTAGGTTACTGGAACAAACGACCCATGAAGTTAAAGTTCAAAACAGCAAAAGTCACTTCTTTCACAGTTTAAGAAGCCAGAAGTCTAAACATGAAGGCATTATCTGAGCTTGTTCATTCTGGAGAGTGAGCATATATTCCAAACACCTCTCCAGGGGTGCTATTGCACAGCAGCCCTTTGTAAAGGTGTCACCCCAGTTGGCCTCTGTTGTCAAGTCACTGACTGCTTCCCTAACTTCTGCTCATGTGTCCAGGACTCATCTGTAATGGCATCACTCGCTATGGGACCAAGGGCTCACCTCGTCCAGGATGGCCTCAACAGTTTCAGCTGTGAAGACCCTCTATCCAAGTGAGATCACTCTGTGAGGAGCCAGGCAGACAGAGTTCAGGAGGACTCTTCCCCTGCGGCATGCCCCATTCCCACAACTTCCAAACACTTAAAGAGCAAGAGAGGAGAGGAGAGGAACTTCATGCTCCCAAGAGGCCATCCTGAATCAAAATCCATCACTGCCAGGGCTTGTAGACTTTTGTTTATGGTTTTTTTGTTTTGTATGGTTTTTGATAAATAATAAAGTGCCAAAAAAAAAGGGTAAGTCACAGAAGTTCTACGGCTATGTTCCAGTCTGATACTTTGGCAGCAGCACCATTTTATATAAGGGAAATGCAAACTCTTTTTCATTCAATCAACAGTAAGCAAATGTTATGTCTCTCCCAACTCCTGTGTAAACTATTTGTTTCCCTGGATTTCAGTAGCAATTGGGCCTCAAGTAATACTTGAGGCAGCTTTCGAAATGTGCCACTAGAGGGCGCAGGGGATGTACGTTTGTGCTTGTGATGCACAGCGCAGGATAAATGAAGTATTCTTGTGCCGCTGAGTTTGAGCTGTATGTTTGTGATTGCAGGGTAATTTCATCTTAATGTTGACAATGCTGCTCTCATTGCAGATCAAAGTCAGATAGCATAAATCACAAGCTGTGTTTCTATTAAAAGCATATTGTCTGATGAAGACGAGACTCTATCCGATAACAACTCAAAACTTCCTTTAATCACGGAAGTTCAAATGCTGTCTTGAAAATTGGACTTTGGCACAGTCAGAACGGGCATTGCATTATATATGGAATAGCTTCTAAAAATAACTGCGGTGCAATGATTTGAGGAGACTGAAGATGTAAAGTAGGTTTCCGGGTTTTCGGCCTGGAGTATATGGGCTGAGCTCTCAGCTTTGTTTCCCAGCAAATGTGAGCATCAGGTAGCTCAGAAGGGTGACAGGCCTCAGAAAGATAATAGCAATATTAACAAACATATAGGTCCTAGACATATATTAATTCATTTAATTTGCACAACACTCTTTTCAATGTGGATAGCCCATAGGCATTTTTACTTTACAGATATACTAAAGTCCATGATCACCAATAGGTACCAAATCACTAAATGCCTTTTCTCATGACAGCATAAAGAAGTTAATGATGCCAAATGCAGAGATGGATGAGGAGCAACTGAAATTATCACACACGGCAGGAAAGACTGCACAAAGATTCAGCCCTTTGGATCAGCTTTGCCATTTATTATAAAGTTAAATACATAGTTACAACCTGATATAGACTTCCCACTTCTGGGCAATTATCTAAGAAAAACAAAAATGTATTACCACATATAAACATTACATGAATGTTTATACCTGCTTAGTTCATAGGTGCCTAAAATAAGAAACCCAGAAGTCTCTCGTTTGGTGAATAGAAAAGCTGCTCTACATGCAGTGGGATGCTGATTAAGAATGGAGAATGAGCCGGGCAGTGGTGGCGCACGCCTTTAATCCCAGGACTCGGGAGGCAGAGGCAGGTGGATTTCTGAGTTTGAGGCCAGCCTGGTCTACAGAGTGAGTTCCAGGACAGCCGGGGCTACACAGAGATAAACCAAAACCTGTCTCGAAACACCAAAAAACAAACAAACAAACAAACAAAAACCAAAAAACAATAGAGAACGATAAGGGGTCATCACAATAAAGGGAAGAAAAATGACTGGACTGGGGCATTACAGAGTTGGGCAGGGCAATGACAGTATTCTAAATCTTGATGGTAAGGGTCACATAGCTATTGCTTATCTACACTCATAGAACCGTGCACAGAGGAGTGAACTTTCTGGTATGCAGATCAAAAGTTTTGAGCCAGCATACACAGTAAGTCAGACTTCTAAAGCGAGCTGACTGACAACAGTTTCCAGTCTGTCCTCCAAATCTGTAGCTCCAGCCAGCTTTAGGAAACACATGCATCTGACCGTGTAAAGAATGCTTGTCATTTTTCCCTTGGACCATACAGCCTGGCAACTATTTACATAGTAACATATTGTGTGAAGCACTGAAGTTAACCTAGAATTATTTTGAGTACATGAGAGGATGAATGTTATAGTCAAACGCTATGCTGTGTACCATAAGTGACCTCTGAATCCATGGACGTCGACACCCAAAAAAGGTTTGGAATCAAGTTCCATGGATACCAAGGGATGACTGCCTTTTTTCCAATATGTTCAAGATATATAAATGCGGGATAATTGTTCAACATGCTCATTATTTCTGATGTCAGAACCAGTGGCCAGTGAGAGGAAACAAGGTCACTTAACAAAGAGAGCAGAATTGCATAGATCCTGGAGAGAAGCAAAAAGAAAAGCTCTAAAGCAGGAACCCTAGGAAAGAGGTCCTATCCCAATGCTTATGAAGACAAGAGGAAATCAGAGTTCTGACAGAACCTGGAAACTAGGATGAGCCCAGCAAACTTAGGGTGCAAACCTATGAGAAAGATGGGTCATCTAGCTGCTGCTGGCCCTTCTGAGACAATGAGAAAGGAGGAAAAGAGGAGAAGGAAGAGGAGGAAGAGGAGGAGGAGGAGGAGGAAGCTAAAAAGCTCCTTTCCTTTAGTTGGTGGCACTATTAAAATGTTCCTTCTGGGACTCCGCACAGTAGCATGGCAGCAAACAGGGGTGTTAAGGTCTCTCCTCACTCCTCTGTCCACTTCTAGATCTCTAATTCCCCTGTGTTGTTCTCTTGTTGACAGGACCCTACCTGGAAAAGCAACCATGGAGGGCTCAGACTTAAACCTTAGAGAACAGAGTATAGGTGGGTGGTGCTATTGTTTGACTATATCTCCCAAAATCTCCCAATAAAACATCTCCCAGTGGCAGTCAGTCCCGAAGGTAACAGTGTTGAGAGGTGAGACCTTAAAGGAGTGATTAGGTCATAAGGGCTCTGACTTTGTGACTAGGTTAATGCCATCAGCAGAGTGTTATGGGAAGAATGAGACCCTTATATAAGATGAGTTTGGTCCCTCATGTCTTCTGCTCTCCCACCAGTGTTATGATGTGCCATGCCATAGATTCAGTAGATTATGAACAACTGATAGATATAGCCCCGTGATCTTGGAGTTCCCAGTCTCCAAACTCATGAGCTAACTACATTTCTATTCTGTGTAAGTTGTCCAGGCTTAGCTGCTCTGTTATAGCTGTGCAAACAGATCAACACAGGTAAGCTTTGGAGCAGAGAACTTAATAACTCAATACTCATTCATTTGACAAATATTTGTTGATGATTGGGTATTCAGTGAGGTGAGGCTCTTTCCATTTAATGGCTAAAGCTAAGTAGGAAAAAAAAGCAAGCTAAGCAGGAGTCTTGCTGAGTGTATTAGGTTGGATATGGGGATCAGATACATGGCTGTTTCTAAGGGAAATCACCTCTTCCTTGTATCAGGTCCTTGGAGCAATAAAGCTAGCACACCATCACTCAGTATGACAAGGAAATACTGGCTGTCTTCCCGGGAGATAAAGCACTCTGTGCAGGCTCCCCATATCCTTGGATCACTTTGACATGAGCAGAATTAGACCACATGAGTTGCCTGGAAAGAATCCTTCATAAAGTTGTCAGCCCAGCAAACCTCTCCAAAATTCTATGGAAGCCTGAATCATCACCTCACCCCAGGATCTGTTGAAGTTACAGAAGAATAAGTTTACAAAGTCCAGGTTCTCGGTGAGAACAAAGGTGAAGACTGAATAGCTTTCCCCTGTTGTTCTACATATTCATGTAGAAATCATTATCACTGTGCATGGTCTGTTTGACTTGATTGTCTAGATTCTGCACAAGTTTGCTTGCTTTTGCTAACTTTGTAATTTGTAGTCAGCACCTCTTCAGGGTTAGCCACCCCTCTTCTATTCATACAGGACACTGTTACACAACCCCATTTGAAATAACTTACTTTCAAATTGAAGTAGATACTCCCTGGACCCTTTCCAGATAATGATTCCCCGTAAGCATGTGCAACCCCAAAATCCAGTGCCATGCCACATCTTCAAGAAATTGCCAAGCCGGGCGTGGTGGTGCACGCCTTTAATCCCAGAACTCAGGAGGCAGAGGCAGGCTGATTTCTGAGTTCCAGGCCAGCCTGGTCAACAGAGTGAGTTCCAGGACAGCCAAGGCTACACAGAGAAACCCTATCTCGAACCCCCCCCCAAAAAAAAGAAGAAAAAAAAAGAAAAGAAAGAAAGAAATTGCCTCTGGGGGCTGGAGAGATGGCTCAGAGGTTAAGAGCACTGACTGCTCTTCCAAAGGTCCTGAGTTCAAATTCCAGCAACCACATGGTGGCTCACAATCATCCATAACAAGATCTGGCGCCCTCTTCTGGAGTGTCTGAAGACAGCTACAGTGTATTTACATATAATAAAAAAATAAGTCTTTTTTAAAAAATCTTTACAAATTTTATCTTGGGTATTTACATGAAACTCAAGAACGAAGACCAAAGGGTGGACACTTCGCCCCTTTTTAGAATTGGGAAC
>NC_034592.1:125588731-125606523 GCF_900095145.1 Mus pahari | reverse complement strand
AAAAAAGAACAGCATTCGGGAGGCAGAGGCAGGTGGATTTCTGAGTTCGAGGCCAGCCTGGTCTACAAAGTGAGTTCCAGGACAGCTAGAGCTATACAGAGAAACCGTGTTTCGAAAAACCAAATAAACAAACAAACAAATAAATAAATAAATAAATAAATAAATAAATAAATAAATGTGTTTCTAAAGGGAATCCTTACGGGTCCCCCCAAAAGTAGTACAGTCACTTGTTCAGTGCAGTCACCAATTGGTGCTGATGGGGTGTATTCCCTATTGAGAACATTATCCTCCACACTAGAGGTAACATCATCAGGTATGATCAATTTCCAGTCCTTACAGAGTGGGGTTCTATGCAGGGAAATTTGGGGGGCAGGTCACAATGTGTGGACACTATAGCATGCTTAAATGAGCTCTTAGTCCATGAAAAATATTTTTGGTCTTTGGTGGATAATTAATTGATATCAACCCAACAGATCAGGCCAAGTTTGCCTGATGATATCTGTGCCAAAATCAAACTCCAGAGTGCTCAGACATTGTCCAGGCTTGCTCCAAGTTTAGTTTTCAAAGTTTTAATTACTATTGCTGATTCTGAGTTATGTAATATTCTGGAAAAAACAGAATGTGGAGTTCGAAAGTGACTTTTGACAAGTGATGGCTTGCAAATCACAGCTCCTCTGTGCCTTAATGCTGTACTCTAAACACAGAGGAGAACTGCATACAGGTTTACAGACAGTCTTCAAGAAACCACCGATGTGAGGACCAATCCTTAACAGGGAGCAACTGTCCTCATGGCATCCTCCTTGTCCCTTTGTCAGCTCTACATACGTTCTTGTCATGTGAATGAACGTGAAGGTTGACCATACAACTGTGTGTTAAGGACGGCATTTTGCTAGCATCATTTACCATGGGAATTATGGGAACACATATACACTTCAAGAGAGGGAGGGAGGGAGGGGAGGGGGGATTCCCACTCATTGCAATACACCCCCTTTTATTCTTTGTATCTTTCCATCCCTTTTCTGTCTCTTCATATCTTTTTTCCACTCCCTTTTCCTAAACTATTCCAACATCAGTGGGAAAAATGAAGTAATCCAACTTTTGGAACCAGAGAAATCCACCTCATCTATAGTCCCTTGGCAGAAATCTTTTCTAGGCATACACTACCAGTACCTAGGATCCTCTAAGAAGTTGTGTGACATGCTCAACACACTCACAGGACTGCCTCAGTTCTAAAGATGTCTTCAACTGATGAGAAGTAAGAGTAGGAAGAACTTATGGTTAATCTTAAGCAGCAACTTGGTGAGATGGAGACTACCTAGGAGAGTAGTCAAGCACATCTCAGTGTGTCTATGAGCCAGTTAACCTAGGGGGGAAGACCTACCCTGAATATGGATAGCATTACACAATGGTACAGAGCTCATAGGTCTGTTGAATAGGAATCCTTTCTTGGCTTCCTAGACATCATGAGATGAACTGCTCGGTCCTACCTACCATGCTCTTACCTGAGTGACAGACTCCAAGCTCTGAAACTGAAATGCCTAAAATTGTTTCTCAGGGATACTTTACCACATGCAAATGAAAAGTGGTTAACAGGAAAGATAAATGCCTCAGTTTCCCACTTATATGTATTCATTCTGGATCCACAGCAGGTCAGAAGCTTGGGTTGGCTTCCTTCCTATTTCACTCATCAGGCCCCTTGCTGATACCTGCTAGTAAGTATCCTTCCCAGGGGACCCAACTCTCTAGTCACTACTCCAGTCCTCTCATCAACTCTCAAAGTAGTCCCTCACTGTCATGGCTGAAAAGTCAGGAACTAGGAAACCCAGTGTAGAAAGAGAAGAGGATGAAGGTCTGTGACAAGGCATCTGCCACTACTTGTCTTTGTCTGGAAACATGATGCTGGGCCTGACTCATTGGTACATTACATCTTGCTCACTGCTGCTTTCCTGTGCATTTGTCACCCAGGATTATTTCTTTATTACTTAAACATAAGACTTTCCCCCATTTCTCAAAAGACATAACAACAGTTCTACAGACAATGGAGACAAAATTGACTGATGGGGAAAATATATTGGCGGTACCAGGAGCTTGCCAGCAAGGACTTATTAAAACATCTCCCTGGTATAGTTAAGAAAGAAAATGAGCAAATTGTTCTATTTCAGTTGACGTAAAGTTAGGAGGTAGAAAAAGGAGAGCGAAATTCCTTGTTGACATTCTCATTTTTCTACCCTCTGAGCTCTGTAGCAATTAGATGTCAACGCTGAGGCTCCGTTCTTTATCCAGTCCCTTAAGTATATATCTCCAGTCAACATTCTTGCCTGCAATTGGAAAGAGAGTGATGCATTTTTTTTCTTCTAGGAAAGCAACACTAATGGTCAAATTTAAGTGACCGATAAATATTTCTCATGATAAAAATAAGACTCAAGGCTCCAGCACAGGTATACTTTTTATTTTGAATTCACTTAAGTCCTTAATATTAGCCAAAACTTAAGGGCATAGGGATTAAGTACTTCCAATAATGTTTTTACTGTGAATGTTTAAGATTTATTCGCTTTCTTTTGTAAATGTGTGTGCTTGTTGGTTTGAGATGGGATCTCACTACTTAGCTCAGCCCAGGGCTACAACTGCCTATTTATCTGAGAATGACCTCAAACTCATGATCCTCCTGCCTCAACCTCCAAGTTCTGAGATTATAGCCTCATACCATCACACCTACATTAATATTGCTATATATTTTCTAAAGCACAGAAAACCCAGAAAAGGTTAAACAAACCATTCATATGTAAATGTAACAGATGAAATTAACCCCTTCCCCAGAATAACTTTCCATCTGGGGGTTAAGGGTAAAAACAGATCTCATATTAGACAAATCTCTAGTCTTTTTACAAGATGTGTGAGGAGATCAAAGGATAATCTCCAGAAACTGATTCACTCCTTCTACCATGGGATTAGGAGATCAGACCATCAGAATTGTCCAGGAGGCTCTTCTAACTCCTGTGCCTCCCCAGCAGCTCTCTCTAGTCTTACTGTAATTCTTGTGTGCATGCTCTTTCACATGTCTTATTCACACATTTGCTGTCTACATATATACCTTTTTGTTTCTACTTACAATGGTCAGCTTTTTAGAGAAATCCTATACTAAACAATTGGTATATTTTAACAGTTATATAGTATTCTGGTATTTAGACCTTCATTCTCTCCAGGATATCCAATGGTAAGTGGTTCTGTTCAATGGGCTCTCTATTTGTTCTCTTAGATATGCATGTGGTATAAATTATTACAAAATACAGTTTACTTCTTTATGGACTTGTGGTGCATTCGTGTATCAAAGATTGACATACTCTACAATCCCCCCCCAACATTTATTCTAACACACCAAGCCCAAAAATACTTCACCATAAATTCCTCTACAATAAAATGTGTATAATTGTACTAGAAAAAAAAGGCCTTCAAAAACATAGGAAATGCATTTGAAACCTTCTATGTCACATCTAAACCTAGAGATCTTGCTATTAAGTCATCTACAGTGGGAGATAGAAACATGGAGATCTACTTGGGGCAGAACCACATATTTCTGAACACAAAAGGACAAAATGTGGCTACAAATTCTAACAGAGAAGGTCATTCAATGCTGAGCCACCTGCTATAGAGACCCAGCCGCCTAGCTATAGAGGGTGTCACTAACTGATGTATTTTGAGCCAGGTCATACTCAGGACTAAAAAGGAAGAGACACATCACGATCTGTTACTATAGGTTTTTATATTTTTATAAAAGGAAAACCAATTAGGCAAAGCATAGAGGTATAGGCCAAAAAACGCTTTACCTTTCTTTATCGGCTTTACCCCGAAATTAAGAAAGCAGCGCTCAACTGTAAGAGTTAAGTTCTGTTGGGGACACTGATCTTTGGGAGAACATCTTACGTTCCAAAGAAAGTGTGAGGAAGACTCATGACCGGGCCTGGTCAAAGCTGATGAACAGAGAGCTGGAGCAGAGTTCTCCATACAAAGATGGGACCTTGTTGAGGGTCTCAGCACTGCCTGAGAAGGAAAAGGGGCAAATACAGTCTTTAAGGTAGGGCAGGAATAGGCTTAGCTGGTAGGCAACAAGTTCAGTCACAAACTCTGAGTTGTTGATCTCTGAGTTAGTCGGGGAACCAGAGTGAACTGAATGAACTGAAACGAACCTCCTGCAGCAGGGAGTGCCGGCCAGAAGCGGTGCGGGCCAAGTAGTCTTGGCCAGGCTGTAGAGAACAGTACTGACTGCTGGACTAATGCGCATCAGGAAGGAAATGACACATCAAAGCCTACATGACACGGCCACATCCCCAGGCTGCCTGTGAACTCTCCAGACAGGCCCTCCTTCCTTGATTGTGCTAAGTCTTTGAGACTTGATGTCAAGTCAACACAGCACATCGCAGGTAGGACTAACGATGATTCAGCAAAGCGCAGATTGTGACCTCCTCAGAGAGAACACAGCGTTTGGCTACAAGGGAAAAGCCAGGCTTCAGACATGGTTGATCAGCAAAGTACAAGGATCCCACATCCCTAAAGATTTGGAAATCGCTGAGCAAGGCTCATTTATGTTACAGAAGTGGGGAAAAGACTTCTATCTCCATTTAAACAATTGGCATATGTGCTTTTCTGCCATTTGTAGAAGAACTGAACTCTAACTTACTTCCTGCACAGTTGTTCCTCTGTATCCTCTGAGGATGGTTCAGGATTGCAGTGGACACTAAACTTTGCAAATGTGCAAATTCCTTATTCAAAATGCTCAATATTTGCATATATCCTATATATTCATCCATATATTTTAAAACCACTTCTAGACTAACTATCTTACCTCTTGCAATCTTCTGTTTGTGCTTGGTGAGCTCTTTGATGCAGACCCCACAGATAGAGGGATGAGGCAGCTGGATCATGTGCCCACATCCATCTCTCTAGCCCTGGGGTGGAGCAAATCCATTAGGAAAAGCTGTTCTGAGCAGTAAGGATTCCAAAGAGCTGGTATGGTGCAGACATACATGATGATCTTGGTTGGTCTTTCCAGTGTCTACCAACACTGATGAATCAGAAATTTCACATCCATGTATACCTTTCACATTTTTCCTCATACGATCAGATAAACCAGCAAGACTGAGCCAGCCTTAGAGAGCAAAGCATTAGGACAAGGTGGTCACATGACATAGGGCTTGATGACTCCACTTGCCACCAACCCTCACTTCCTTCTTTTCCTTTTTGGTTTGGAGATAGGGTTTATCTGTGTTGTCCTGACTGTGATCTGCCTGTCTCTATCCTCCAAGTGCTGAGATTAAAGACATGTACCACCACATCCAGCTTTCAGCCCTCACTTTCTAAAGTTACATTGCTCATACCTTGACACCCTGTCTGCAGCTTCGCCCAGAACCTCCATCCCTTACTATACCCTATGAGTACATCAGTTCCCAGCTACCCCATTCTATAGATAATTATTCCCACTCAACTGTGAGATGCTTCCCTGATAGATTATGTGCCCTTCCCCCTAAGAGAAGTTGGCTAGCATACTGAACAAAAGACTGGAACTGGCTTCCTTGCCTCCAGGTGATATAATTCATGCTTCTGATCTCTCCATGCTATTGTGCCGAAGTGTGACTCTAGTTGAGGCCATGTCTTATCCTAGTGTCTTCTTTACTGTTTTTATTTTATTTTATTTTAGTTGTGCAACAAATAAAATGTATCAAATTTCCCATATTGTGTTTAGCTAATAGGCAGCAAGATCTTTATAAAACCTGAGTTTTCAGTCTCAGGGTTAGACAGACAACCAACATGAACTGAAACAGTTAAAAATAGACCTGCATCAGGCAATGCTAGCCAGAAAAAGGTATGCTTCAAACAGTCAGTCTTCAGAGATCAATACAGACTGTCAGATTGACGGTACCATGAATGACCCAGAATCCACTGCTGCACTGGCCTAAGAGAGTTATTATTCTGAGAAAACACATGATTATGTGTACCGGGCACCATGGACTTACTTATCTCCCAATTGTTGCTCATATTGGCTTGGGTGGCCTTCCTTTGTCATCAACAATGACAAGCATGTCTCCCACAGTCAGCACCATAAAAAGATGACAACTGACTGCTACCTGAAAGAGCCAATGTATAGGGGTGACCTCTTCAATTTTGTGCAGTAGAGAAGGTTAGCTTCTAGACACATGAGGACTATTATTTCAGACTGATTAGACTATATTATGTTGGCAAACTGTGAATATGCATAAGACATCCATGTAGATTCTTGGAAACCTATTTGGAGGAACATCTGTGACCAAGAGTGTCATCTCCATAGCAGTGTTCATACTGAGGGTCTACTCTATCCCAATGACTGCTTGCAAACAATTAAGCATAGTTGGGAATGCTAGGACAAGGCCTTTCCCATCAGGTCTAATACAAGGGGCAATTCAGCTCTAAAGTTCCATACTGACTTGGCTCTGACCTTCTTAGTTCTATCATCTGAGGCTTGTCCTGCCCAATTAGCCCCCTTCACATTCTCTTTTCATGGGGACCAGGCTTATATCTGCTCTTAAGTGTTTCCCTACCTATTCCTGTTTCTTTCTTCATCATCCATTATGGGCATTCCTCCCATTAAATCTCTTGCAGTCTTTACTCCATCTTGGCATTTGCTTCTCTTAGGACCCAGCTTGACATGTTGAACTGGGCTGACTACGTACAAATGAGCCTGCAGTGGAATCCCAAGTGGCAGCAGTTAGAGGACAGAAAACGTCCATTCAGTGGTTGTGGAAAACATTTGGCAGATAAATTAAGGAATTACAAAACGTCACATGGAATGTATTCCAAACTTGTAGTGAAAATATATGTACAGAAAGAAAGTTACATCAAAACTGAGAGTGATGTGCTAGGTTACAGGAGTCTTACTTTCTGTCTTTGTTGCTGCTGTCATTGTCACTTTTGCATTTTCTAAGGGACATTCCAGCAAAGAGGAGAAATAGTTTAGAGCTTACGGAACTTTGGGTAGAGAAAGCTGGTGTGACTTTTCCATGAAGGATCAGCAAGCAGGTGACATAGAGAGGAGAGAACATGAAGACTTGAGGAAGACCAAACAGGGTAACGGGAGGCAAACGTCTCCCTCCCAATGCATTGAACGTCTAGCTCCTCCACTACCTCCTATTCTATTTCAATTTTTCTACATTGTATATCTATTATAGTTCATTCATTTATCAGCACTTGCTAAGCCCTGCATCTAGCCCTCTGTTAGGTTCTGCAGAGTCTGAGATATGGCAAGCACTAATACTTGTCTCCTGGTATTCATTCTTTCCTTTTCCTTACTCAGAAAAATCCCATATTTTGTCCACTTTGCAATGTTATGTTTCCTTATAAACCTGTGGCTGATCTTTCCTTACATCTAAGAGAGACTGTGTGTTATTGGCTGGAAATGCACTGTCAGATATTGGCTCTTCACCCTCCGCGAGTCTAGAAAGTGGACAGAATCATGGACTGAACCTGTAGAGCAAAGACCTCCCCGCCTTGTGAAGGGGGAGGAAGAAAATTAGTATAAGGTCATTTTATCAACTTGATACCAGCTAGAACCATATAAAAGGAAGGAACCATATTTGAGAAGAGGCCTCTATAAGACTTGGCTGTATTAGTAATTGATATGGGTGGTGCCATCCCTGGGCTGGTGGTCCTGGGTCCTGTAAGAAACTAGGCTGAGCAAGCCATGATGAGCAAACCAGGAAGTGTCATTCCTCCTCTCCTTGGACTCTGCATCAGCTCCTGCCTCCAGGTTCCTGTCCTGTCGTCCTCAAGTTCGAAATGCCAGCTGAAGAACTACTTTCCTCCCCAAGTTGCTTCCGGTCATAGTGTTTCATCACAGCAATAATAACCCTAATTAAGACAAAAATGTATAAACCATGATGTTTACCATTTATGGGGGAAGTTGGTGAGATGACTCAGTCAGAAATGCACTTGTTGCCATGCCTGGCGACCTGAGCTCAGTCTCCAGGACCTATATGTTAGAAGGAGACAAACTAGCCTAGAAACTTTTGGTCTGATTTCCATGTATACAGTGAAGCACTCCTGACACACACACACACACACACACACACACACACACACACACACACACACACAGTTCTTTCCCAGAAAATTTGGAAGATTAAGGAAGATTTTCTAGAGGAAACAATATTTGGGGTGAGGCATAAACAGTAAGTAGAGTTATCCACTTTCAGTAAGACTGCCCAGTCACAGGGAGGCATCGGATGAGTGGCTCTTCAGAGAGCTGTTTAGAGTATCTACAGCATAGACTGGCAACAGCATGAAAAACAAAAACAAAACAAACAAACAAACAAACAAAAAAACAGAGGACCAGCCGGAGATGGAGGTCTGGGGACAACTCCAACAAAGGTGGGAGATAGTCGTCTTTTAGATAATGGAATAGTCCGGCTTTCATCTTAGTAACTCTACTTCTGTGTGAAGAGTGGCTGGGCAGGATGGGATCGGGTGAAGTATCACCAACGCTGTCATCTTGGAGGAGGAAGGTGTGCTTCAGATGATCTAAAAAAAAAAAAAAAAAAAAAAAAAAACTTTCTAGAAGGATGGGAGGGTGGGAGGGGAAATAGGAGATCACATACATATCTGTACCTGAAATCCAGGGTCCAACCCGAGGAAGAATCTGTCATTTGGAAATGCTTAGATGATGGCTGCTATGATGCAGAGCCAATGGACTCCGTGAAAGTCAAGGTAAGGAACTTTCCAGGGTAATGATCTGTTTTCGGGAGCAGTGCTCCTCAGACTTCATGAACAGCTATCACTGGACAGCAGCAATGAGCAAGTGAGACAGAAGAGGTTGTCAGGGTCAAGTGTACAAGGAAAGGAATGTAAACTGTTAAGCCACCATATTGTCTCCTAAAAGGGATGATAGTTATGAGTTGTTTAGCTGATTTACCACTGCTAACCACCACCACCACCAACAACAACAGCAACAATGACAACACCATCACTACCACCACCACCAACAACAACAACCAACACCATCATTACCACCACTACCACCACCAACAAAAACAACCACCACCACCACCAATACCACCATTACCACCACCACCACCACCATCAACAATAAATTCTTCATATAAACACACAAAATGCCTATTACATGAACATCATGGTGGTGAGCCCAGATTACAGCTAGTATACCACATCCAGAATGGATGCCAGGAATGGACCTAACTGATGTGGTAAGGAAATGAAAAGACACAGAAACAGACACCGACATATAGGACACAAAGAAGCTCTGGGCTCTCAGCTGGAGAAACCTCAGCATCCTGCAAACTTAGTGTGTTTGTTGTATATAGTTAAATGCGGTATGCATATAGCTGAACAAGGAGGCAGGGTTATCTCACACACAGATCAACAAGGAGGCAAAGTGTATGGGATACAGCTGATTAAGGGGACAGACGAAGCTAATCCTGGTAGGAGCTATCTCCAGGTCATAAATATCAGTGGGGAGGAAGGCATGGTGGACATTTTCCACATATACTATCAATATCAACATGGACTAGAAGAAAAACTTTTGCTAGTTCCCTCTTGACATAGCTTTGTCCATGCCAACAACACACATTCATTCCCTCAGGGCCTCACACATCCAGGGATTCTGCCCTCCATGACAGCGCTCCACAGGAGTTAGCCCCCACTATCCTGTAGATTCTTAACTAGTCATGTCTCTTTAGCCTTTTAGATTCTTCAATGCCTGTATCCTTCCCACATCCACACATTCATCCTCACATCTCAGTCAGCAGACATCTGAAAACACTCTATCTTTGTAGACAAAACATATCAAGAGGAGAGAAATCAACTTGACTCCTAGGGGTAACTCTGTTGTGTGACCTCCCCCACCTACTCCCCCAACCTATGTATCCATTTTCTAGTGACTTATGGTGAAAGGTATGTGTTTAGTATACAGATTTTCTAGGCACTGAAGAGGGAGTCTCACATTCCCAATGGAGGAGAGTTTTCAAAAGATGGTTGAAGCCAGTAGTTATCAAGTTGTGAGGGCTCAGGATTCTTCTACAGAAAGCTAGAAAGGGCTCCCAAGAATTTTTCTTCTTGTGGGTTGCACAATCTATATTTACTGCACAGACATACAAATGGAGAGACTTTAAATATACTGATTTTAAGGTAAGACTAAATTCATGAATATTATAACATTTTAATGAAAATAACTGTATTTTCCAACACTAAAAGGAATGTCAGGAGTGACGGGCTTTACGTTTCTGCAGACCTTCATGTGTGACTCAACAGAAGGTAGCTCTCTATTCCTTCAAGTTGCTCTTGCCTTCCAGCCGGGCCAGTCTTTTGGCAGTGCAGGAAGCTCCTGCAAATCTCTATTACACTGCAAGGACAGGGGGTTAAAATAGCAAGTAATAGCGTGGCATTGTTGTGAATGATATTTGACCATATGGTCCTTTAAAGGGATCCTGAGGTTCTCCAGGCATGTTCCTACTGTACCTTGTAATTGGTAGCTTGATAAATGCTATTCCAAGCTTTCTCCATGAACTGTTTGTCACCAATGTTTAGATTAGCATAGAAACTGACTAAATGTGTAGAAGCTTTTAGAGCGATTTTGTATAATCGTACGTCTCTTGATTCTAATAGCAATAAATCAAGGCTTTGTCTGTACCTTTTCTCCTATATCTCTTCTTAGTAATTTAAGTTTATTATGCTGTATTTTACAAAAGAAACAGCTTATAGTGGATTGCAAATTAAGAAGGAAAATGGAGACTTTGTCACAATTTTTATAACAATTGTCTAGTCTGGTGCTTTGCTGGGCCAGCAGGAATACTGCAGGATATATTCAAGGTACAGGTTCCCTGGCTTCATCTCGGGCCAAGTGAATCAGCACCCAGGTAAAGGGCCTAGTAATAAGGTGTAGACTTGAATCAATAAAGTAGCAATTTCTGTACAGTATGATAAAGGAATGAGCCCAAAAGACCAAGGGGCCATATGGTAGCACTCATCTAAGGATATTGACTTATTTCTCTTTCCTAAGTTAAGATGAACTCAATAGTAGAACAGGTTAGTTTTCAGGAAAACATACATTATGGATTAATGGGTTTTCCTTTAGCCTGGATCATAACCTGGAGCTAAAACCAAAGCCCCGGTTTCTGCCAGTTCGTGTAGGAGTCCTCTTTGTACCACCCTACTAGCATAAAATCTGTGTGGCATTGATTCTGAAGGAGACATACTCCAGAAGAGGAGGCAGGAACTCCTCAGTGGGAAGTGGTGAAGCAATTAAACAAAAGTGGTTGTGGTAGCAGCTGACGTCAATAGTCAATAGTTGGGCTTCTCCCAGTTCCTGAGAGAGGCATCTAGGGAAAGGGAGCCAGGAGTGGACATCACAAGTATAACTGACTCCACTTCTTTCTCGGTCATCGGATTTTGTCATGGGTAGAAAGCAAGTTCTGAATGTGTCCTGGTTTATTTAGATTGTGATATGTGGGAAAATGGAACAATTGAGCTGAGTACTTAAAATCTGTTGTCAAGACTCTGAGCAGCCATTCCTTTGAAGTAGGAAAGTGAAATGGTGCTTGTTTCAAACAAAAAAAGTTATATACAATTATATGTATTTTAAATATATTTACAATACAGTATTCAATATAGTCATAATATTATACTATAGATAATATAATATATACAATACGATATATTTATAATATAATGTATTTACAAATCTAATAGCTTCCCATGACTGTGTATATATATTTATACATATATATGTGTGTATTCATACACATAGATGTGTGTGTGTATGTTATCTCTCTGTCTGTCTGTCTGTCTGTCTGTCTGTATCTGCTTGTGTATACTTACTTGTATGCGAATCACATTTCTTTCTTTCCCTCCCCTTCACTTTTTCCTGAAAGTGCAATTGTAGACAATATTCATTTATGTCTACTAGAGTCTTTAAAACTCATTTAGCTTATGTATTTGTGTGTGAATGCATGATGTAGGGGAAGCACCCATGTAGAAGTCAGAAGGCAACTTTCGGGAATAGTGGATTATTTTCTCTCACAGGGAAGCTGGCTAGGTTTCCAGTACCAGACATGATTTCCTTCCTGCTGAATAGACCTCAAGTCCAATTAGACAGCTCTTGGCTGCCACCAACATATGAGTGTCACCTCTTTTTTGTAATTATTATATTTATTTCTCCCCTTCCATCCTTGTGTAGTTTCCAGGAGTGGACCTCAAGTCTTCAGGCATATGAGGCAAATGCCTTTCCTGGCAGAGCCATCTTTCAGGCCCAGCTGTCCTTTGTTCACCGTGTCATGTTGTAGCAAAAGGCAAGTAGATGGTTACTGTAGGATTTACATATTTTTTTCTTAAGGAAAATATGAGAAATATGTGTCTTGTGTACGGTTGTGCAGTTCTTTGGGGTTCTGTCTTGTGAATAGGAGATACCCCTCACTCAGATTAAGTACGTGGGGGTGGGGCTTACTCTTTTTTTCCATATGGCCCTCTTCAAAGCCCCTTGCTTATTTCTCAGTTTGCTTAAGTGTTCTTTAAGTTTCTTTATGTGTCTATGTGTGTGCATGCACATGTATGCACTGATGCTTTTGTGTGTGTGTGTGTCTGCACGCGTGCGCTGGCAGAGAGAGAATGGAGAAAGGAACTCCACAGGACGTCTTCCAGCCTATATTCCACTGAGGGAAATGGCAGGTGTTGCTGACAGAAGGTTGCAATGAGATAAGAGCTAGTTTGCAAAGCACAAAGCTCTGGGAGCCTCCGCAGCCCCCAGCTGTGATGGACAGAGTGGGAAATGGAGCAGTGGTGTGGCAGGGTTTGAATGACGATGGAGCCACAGCTCAGGCTGGCCCAATAATGAAGGGACCACCCTCTGAGGGGACCTAAGTCATTACTGTCATTCTAACTGCCACCCTCTGGAATGCTCAGGGAGCTTGCAAATCCCAGAGCAATCCGTTCCCCATTTCTGCTGGAAGAAAAATGAGAAATCACACACCAAGAGGAATAAGTAATTTCTGCCTGTCTTCTTAAAAATACATCAAGACCCCGCAGAGAATATGCTTTCAAATCAAGGCCTTTAGATACCAGGCAGCTGGGCCGCATCTGCTGCTGGGTCCATGCTGCCTGACAGCTTCCCATAAAATTCCTGAAGGAAGAGGGCCTATTACTAATAAAACCTGCCCTCTGAGTCTCTCTTGGCTGAGCATTGCCCTGGGAGCCCTTTATTCCTCCTCTGGCCTCTTCAGAGGTTAACAAGCTACTTTTTTCCAAGGGCAGCTCCAAAGTAAAGCAAGACTCTTTTTACTCTATCAGAAATGAAGATTTGTTCTCTCCCAAACTGACAGTAGAAATGTTTTAAGACCCTGCCTGGTATTCAAAAAGATCTGAGTATGAATTCCCTAGGACTGAGAGCTTTGGCGTAAACGCATGTGTCATGGCAGGACCTGTGTGGCAGCCTCTGGCATGGTTAATTCCAGGGGTCAAGTTGAGTGGAGCCGATGGATGCCTAGAGAAAGGGAAGCACAGTTTCTATGTGTCAGTCAAGGTTTCCCAAGGAGGCCAGAAAGTGAGTTTGTGGATTGAGAGATCGCCTTTAATAGAAAGGGTATGGTCCACTTTGTCAGGAGCTCAGGCAGAACCCAACTAAGTAAGAAAGTCACAAAGCAGCCTCCCACCCTCTTCAATGCTGAAGCACACCCTCTCCCTGCCCTTGCATCCTCAAAAGTTCAGTGTCTTCAGCCTTTAGACCCCAGGATTTTTATCCATGGCCTATAAGGACTTATAGGCTTTCAACCTCTGGGTCTGCCTCATTTGCGGTCCCTGGTCCTGAAGCTTCCAGGAGCCCTTATTATTGCTCCTTGTTTAAAATGGTCACTACAAGTTCAGACTCCCACCGTAGAATTTACTTTCCAACTCTCAACTGGTACCTGACCAAGGAACCGTGAGCATGTCTTAAAACCCTGAGGAAAGAAAGAAAGCTTGCTAGCTGCCTAATTAGGTTTTGTTTTTATCTCTTGAATAACAGAGCGCTTACATTGGACAGTTACTTTCACTTTTTTAAAATTTTAGAAATAGTGATTTTTTTTTTAATTTTAACATTTCCATATTTTGATCATATTCTAATGTTATTTGTTTGGTTGTTTAGTCTCTGAAAGCCCCAAGGGTCCAGGTTAGTTGATTTTGTTGGTCTTCCCATGGAGTTCCTATCTCCTTAGGGACTGCAATCCTTCCTTCTATTCTTCTTTAAGAATCTCCAAGCTCCACCCACTGTTTGGCTGTGGATGTCTGCATCTGCCTGAGTCAGCTGCTGGGTAGAGCTTCTCAGAGGACAACCGTGCTAGGCTACTGTCTTCACACATAACAGAGCATCATTAATAGTGTCAGGGGTTGGTGCTTGTCCATGGGATGGGCTCTCAAGTTGGGCCGGTTATTGTTTCTCTGCTTCATCTCCAATCTCTGCATTTCTTGTAGAAAGGATAAGTCTTAGGTCAAAAGTTTTGTGGGTAGATTGGCGTCTCTATTGCTCCACTTGTGGTCCTGCCTGGTTATAGGAGGAAGTGGCCTCTTCAGGCTCCATATCCTCAATGCTGTGATTCACAGCTAAAGATACACTCACTGATTCATGGATGCCTCCCATATCCCAGCTCTCTCTCTCTCTCTCTCTCTCTCTCTCTCTCTCTCTCTCTCTCTCTCTCTCTCTCGGTTTTTCTCTCTTTTTGAAAAATCTACTTTCAATGGCCTGTTTTGAAGATGGGCTTCTAAGGAAAATTAAAAACAAGTCTAAGTCACTGGCCAAGGTCTTGTAAAAACATGTTCAAAGAGTTTGGTGGGTAGATGTGTGTTTCTGGGTGCTTGTAAGTGCACATACATATGTGTGTGTGAGTGTATGTGGAGGTCCTTTCTGAGATCTGGCCATCTCTATCTCCCTCCTCCATGCACTGAGGGAGGTACAATGATCCAGACTTGGGTCCCCACTCTTTTGTGTCAGCCACTTTATTGACTGAAATATTTACCCTGCCCCTAAAATAGGTTTTAGAGCATGTGTCTTCCTTTTTTATTTCCTTCTTTACTCTTTCTTGGAATGCAGATGACGTGATGTATCTCCAATGACTGTTTCGAGACTGTGAAGGCAACAGTAAAGATGAAGGTGTATGTCACTGATGATGGATGAGATACTGTCAGACATTGTGGCCCTAATGTAGCAGTCCTGACTAACTTCTTGCTTTGGATTTGAAGTCAGGAGAGAATAAACTAATCTCCAGTTCATTTGATAATTTTTCACCATTATAAATCCCCAAACAACCCAGGGTATGAGAAGCCACAAAAATTAAATAGACTTTATTTTGGCAAAGGAGATGACTTCCTGGTAAACAAGGAAGGTGGTGGAGGACAGAGTGGAGAACAATAGGATGGTTAAAAAAGCGGGGGCAGAGAGGGGCTGGAGAGATGGCTCAGTGGTTAAGAGCACTTGACTACTTTTCTAGAAGTCCCTAAGTTCAATTCCTAGCAACCATATGGTGGCGGCTCTCAACCATCTATAATGGTATCTGGTGCCTCTTCTGATGTGTCTGGAGAGAACTGCACTACAGTGTATATATACATATAGAGATAGATAGATAGATAGATAGATAGATAGATAGATAGATAGATAGATAGATAGATAATAAATGAATCTTAAAAACAAACAAACAAAAAGAAGTGCTGGAGAGATGACTCAGCGGTTAAGAGCACTGACTGCTCTTCCGAAGGTCCTGAGTTCAAATCCCAACAACCACATGGTGACTCACAACCATATGTAACAGATCTGATGCCCTCTTCTGGAGTGTCTGAAGACAGCTACAAAGTACTTACATATAAATCTTTGGGTTGGAGGGAGTGGGGTCGGAGAGAGCAACCATCTGGAATGAGATCTGATTCCCTGTTCTGTAGTGTCTGAAGACAGCTACAAAGTACTTACATTTAATAAATAAATAAATAAATAAATAAATAAATAAATAAATAAATAAATCTTAAAAAAAAGAAGAAGAAGAAGAAGAAGAAGAAGAAGAAGAAGAAACAGCAAAGAATTGGGAGGGGAGGGTCTGTGGTGAAGAACTGGATTGTAAGATGTATTTTTAAAAAAAATCTCTTCCTGGAGTTACTTGAAAATGACACATGATGACTCCAATGGAAGGGAGAACAGAAATGGAGGTGAGCAGAGCGGGGTAGCATTTTGATATTTTACCACCATGGGCACTGAGCCTTGTGCTGCATCTCAGCTAGTAAATTATTGCAGAGACACTGAGTGTGCCGAAGTCAAGAACTGATGGACACATTCAGTGGATTTCAGAGATGTCTACACCTCAGTCAAGACACAAAGCCATCTTCATCCTGTAAAGATGATGCTGTTCTTCATTTAGTTCTTATAAGATGGTTCGGTAGGATGTGATTCTTTGATGATGGAAAATGAAACCTACATGGGTTATAGGAGACCAACCTGTACCCGCTCACTATTGATGGAATCAGAAGCAATTAAAACTGAATGATCTTAGGCCAGTGTTTCATTCTGCCTTAAAGTTATCAGAAAAGTTTTACTCCTAGAACACTCAAGGTGGCTGTGTCACTTCTAAATACAGATAGGAAATTGCTTTGACAAATAGAAAATAAAAACTCTAAAAACCAGATGAGCCAGATTAGAACTCTTGACCTCTGACCTTCCTCCAGTTCTTGCCTTCAGTTTCTCTGCCAACAGAGATTAGGAGAGACAGGAAGCAGCTAGGCTCTTGAGGGCTGCCCTGACTATTTATGTGATTCCCAGCTAGTAGTTTAGCCTCTCTGTGAGTCCCTTATAAAATCATAAAGTTGTCCCATATAAAATCATAAAAATGTAGATAGATCTACTGTTGAGATTTCTTATGTTTAAGAGTCAACCTGGAAAAGTGATTAGAGCAGTACTTGAAATTTAGAAATCAGTATATATCAATTGGTTCAAATACTAATTTTTACTTTATCAGTTCCTCTTTGGGCATTATAGCATTATAGCTATAATTTGGTAACATCTGACTTGCTTTTTCTTACATTACTAATCTAATGTCATAAACATAATAGGTACTTAATGAAGTAACTTCTAATTGAGTTTAACACCCTCCTGCAAGGTATCACTTTAGGAGAGGGAAGCTTGTCCGTCAACATTTGTTCCCAATACAGTTGTATAAGAGAGCCCATGGGACCTTAGGAGGCAGGGCCTGGGGTGGGGTCCTTAGGTAACTGTGGGTATTTCCTCAGAAGGCACAGGTAGTTCTGATGGAACCCTAAATTAGTCCCCCTGCTTCTCTATTTTCTTTGGCTTCTTATCAATGTACATAAACATGTCTTCCAAATGCACCTTCTGTTATTATGTCATCTCTGCAAGGCTCCCACCTGAACCACATTGACCAGTGCTATGCTCAGAAAGGTGAGCTAAGTAAACCTTTTTGTAAAAAGTTACCCAACCTCAGGTATTCATTACAGTAATAAAAAAAATAGACTAAAGCACAATGAATTGGCTCGAAAATAAACCAGAAGGGAGAAAAGCTGGAGGGAAATTGTTATTTTGTTTCTCTGTTAATATTTTATTACCAGAAACCCATTTTGATTTACTCATGACTAATTTTATTTACTAAGATTTGGGAGCAAAACTTGACTTAAAAGTCTATTTAGAAATTAGGTAAAAAAAAAAAAAAAAAAAAGCCAGGCGTGGTGGCACACTCCTTTAATCCCAGCACTCGGGAGGCAGAGGCAGGAGGATTTCTGAGTTAAAGGCCAGC
>NC_034592.1:125580006-125588522 GCF_900095145.1 Mus pahari | reverse complement strand
AAAAAAACAAATCTACTTTTCCCTCTACCTACTTAGACTTTCTTGGTAGCCAGTGCCCTGATGATATTTCCTACTTTATTTTCCAACCAATTCACAAAATTACCACTGAACTCCTATCATGTGCTAGCCAATAAGTGGGCAATGCTACTTAACCCTACAGTAGATAGCAATCTAGTGCAAAAGCCAACTTTAAATATTCACACTAAGACATGAGGTAACCCTAACCAGTTCTCTAAAGAAAAATAGAGTTATGTTTTCCTAGAGAACCAAGGCATGTACAGGTACATACACAGTGCACACTGGGTTTAGTGTGTCCATATCACTATGTGATTACATAAATATGAAGGCCTAAACAAATATCTGCCCCATATCCCTAAATTGGGAATTTTATGAATCATGATGATAACCTGAAACAAAATTTACTTTTATGTGACACTGATATGAGAATAATCAATCACCATTTCTTTGTACATATCTCACCTCTTGCTTCTTCTCATGCATCAATTAGTAGATATTAATAGCATATACTGTATTTAATGCTTTAGTACATCCAAAACATATGCAATAGGAACTATTGTCATTAAAACCATTTCCAGATGAGGAACCAGAACAAGGGAAGTTCAGTCCCTTGTCTGAAGTGAATGATGGTGAGCTGTATGTCCATCTCTGCATCAGACACAATAGGGAAATGGATTCTGTGAAAGGCATCCATGTTCAGAATTTGTAAGGAGATGCAAGGGCAAGGATATGGTGACAGCCCACACAGTCACACAAGAAGTGGGGATGGGATGGGTAGGAGAGTCGGCTGTAGTCAGCTGTCATTTCAATAGCTGCTCCCATCCCATCATCTCTTATCTCAGCCCCTCCTAATTTCCAGTTATGAGTTACCAGTTGTCTTTTGGAAGCTTCTTCTAGATGGTGTCTAGCATTTTAAATTCATTAGGATCAAGCTTAGCATCCCCTTCCCTCTTGCCATCTTCTGCTTTGGTCCTGTCTTCTCATCCTTACTTACGGTGTGAATTTCAGGTCTAATTTCAGCTTTTCCTGACCCCAACATGAAGTCATGAAGTTGCTCACCAGAGGAACTGATTACATTCCTGTTCTAGTTTCCTTTTTGTTGCCGTGATGAAACACTGTGACGAAAAGCAAATTTGAAGAGGTAAAGGATTATTTGGGTTACACTTCCAGGTCACAATCCAAATTGAACACTGAGGGAGGACAAGGCAGGAACTTAAGCAAAGCTAAAGCAAAAATGGTGAAGATGAAGAGATGCTGTTTACTGGCTAGCTTCCTCGGGATTCTGCTGAGACAGTTCAGTCCAGGGCTGGGAGTACCCACACTGGGATAGGCCTTCCTGCCTCAATCAGTACTCCATGAAGGAAGCCAGCTGCTCTGAGAATCAAAGGCCAGCTCTTTTCAGGGCTGGTACCAACTTCTACCTCTGTGGTATATGTGTTAAGCTATGTGGACAGGCTTGGGGAAGGGTACAAGTATGTGCTCAGGTGTGAGGGCAGGTGGTACCTACATTTTCCAAAGCAAGAGACTGGAATAGCATTGTACATCCTAGGAGTCCTAAAATCTTCTAGTAACTGGAACCATTTTTTTGTAGGATTGAATTTAAGATGAAACTCATTTTCACATTTGTATCAAATATTAATAACCACCAACATTTGCCAAAACTTTAAAGAGTTTAAATTCATTTCACATATGAAATCTCATTTAGTCTTTATGAAGAGTCCAAACTAAGATATTATCTCACCAAGTGTGTACCCTTCAGAGTTCTTCTCACAGTGAGAACTTAGGCATTTCTCTTGAGAGTTTCTTAAATAACTATCTTCCCTATTAAATTATAAGTGCCAAGAGGGCTGAGATGGAGAAATGGCCAAGCAGTTAAAAATGCTTACTGATCTAACAGAAGACTAGGTTTTTGAATCCCAGTATTAGGCAACTAAAGAACACATGTAACTCTAGTTCCAAGGGAGCCAATTCCTCTCTTCTGATCTCTCTGGCCTACACACACACACACACACACACACACACACACACACACACACTTTTAATGTAAAAACAATGCCAGCAGAGAAAAACAAATCTTGTATACATCTATTCAACATTTCAACATTCTGTGCTTGGCACCTATAGGAGCCCTAGCATAAACCAAGTATTCTGTGAATTATGGGATTCAGTAAGTAAATGAATGACTATATAAATGAAATAACATTGTAAGGTTAGTTGTAGCAAAACATTATCTATGACTCAGAAGGAAAGATCCTATTGCTGAAGACACCATGTATTTGAGTCATAGAATGTGGAGAAATCAAGCCTCATACCTACTTGTTAGTTTCCATGGTGTTTCAAGTCACTATGCAGGTTACTAGGAGAAAGAAGTAACCATTAGTCATACCCAGATACGAACCCTACAAACTACAACAACTACTGGCCTGATAAGATATGTGCCCCTTGGGCTGGTGAGATGGCTCAGTGGGTAAGAGCACCCGACTGCTCTTCCAAAGGTCCTGAGTTCAAATCCCAGCAACCACATGGTGGCTCATAACCATCTGTAACAAGATCTGACGCCCTCTACTGGAGTGTCTGAAGACAGCTACAGTGTAATTACATATAATAAATAAATAAAGCTTTAAAAAAAAAAAGATTTGTTTAAAAAAAAAAAAAAAGATATGTGCCCCTTATGCAATACTGGCAAGAATGGCACGGGGAACAACAAATCACTTTATGATTGGGTCTCAGGCTTGTTCCATGAAACAGATTTCATACAGGGCACGGTTAAATGCAACCAAGAACCTGTGGCTACGTAGTTCATAGGACCTAGAAAGAATCCAATGCTTATGGTTCTGCTAAATGGGCATTCAATGACACCTAGTGACTTATTGCTATTCTCATAGATCAGAGCATTTCTCATCCTTCATCAAAGAAGCTCCTCCTTTTGGTAGATGGCAATCAACACAGAAGCCTTCAACGAGTCAATACATAGAGAGTAAGTGCCTGTGGGGTGCTCATCCTTGAATAGACAGACACATCACACTCCTCTTGCTAAGGCTAAGGGCTATCCTTGGAAGAAGGATGAAGAAATTTTAAGAGCCAAAGGTTGTGTAAAACATCAAGAAAACTGTTTTTTTCTTTTTCCAGACACAACAAAGCGGCTTCACATATGGACTCATAGCTCATACAAAACCATGCTTAGGCTAGACAAACATCTCAGCAGAAAATGGGAAGCTGGGCATGAAATCCCACTATCAGCTGAGGAGAAATTGGCATTTGATTGCTGCTGGACTAGAGAGTTGGTTTTCTTTAACGATGTGACTCCTGATAAGTTTACCAATATCCCAGGACAGGTCCTGCTACCAAGACTAACTAAACACCACAAACTGAACTCTATGGGAAATGGGTTTTACAAAAAAAAACTGAAAGTATTGTAGGAACAGATATGAGGGTGGGAAAGGTGGTTATGGGAGGGGTTGGGGAATCAGGGATGAGTGTTTAAGATGCAGTGTATGGAATTTTCAGAGTTAAAATATTGTTTAAAAAGCAAAGCAAAGCAAAACAAACAACAAAAAAAAAGTATTCTAGGGCTGGAGAGATGGCTTAGCAGTTAAGAGCACTGACTGCTCTTCCAGAGGTCCTGAGTTCAATTCCCAGCAACCACATGGTAGCTCACAACCATCTGCAATGGGATATGATGCTGTCTTCTGGTATGTCTGAAGACAACAACAGTGTACTCATATACATAAAATAAATAGATACTTTAAAAAATTATTTTAGGTCAACTTGGGCTACAAGGCTAGATCTTATCTAAAAAAAAATAAAACAAACAAACAAGCAAACAACCACAGTCAACCAAGAAAGCAGACAAAAATCAAAATAACCCCTCATGTATACCATTTAAGATAAAATACCCAGACAAGTATTCATCCAAGGCTAATTATTTTATTAAAGTAGGTGGTTTTCTTATAATTATTATTTGTATATTCAAATCACCACAAGGCACCAAGGCTATTCCAGGAGCACATGGACCTGCTTGCCATCATTTTGTTCCGTGGAATATCTCAGGTCTTTGCACCCTACTGAGCCATTTCTCATACTTGCTTTATTGTTTTTGTTTTTGTTTTTTGTTTTGTTTTCTGTTTTTTGTTTTTTGGTTTTTTGGTTTTTCGAGACAGGGTTTCTCTGTGTAGCCCTGGCTGTCCTGGAACTCACTTTGTAGACCAGACTGGCCTCGAACTCAGAAATCCACCTACCTCTGCCTCCCGAGTGCTGGGATTAAAGGCATGAGCCACCACTCCTGGCTTGTTTTTGTTTTTTTTTCTCAGTAACATAGTGTTGGGCATTGGGCTATACACAGATGGCCTGGTTTCCAGTAGAGGCTAGATCTTGAACCCTGGGAGAACCCAATGGGTGGTAATTCACACCTACATGGGATGGCAAGCATTCAACCATGTCTCCTGGAACCCTGGCATCTGTCGAAGTTACTGCTCCCTCAGTCCCCACAGGAGAATCGTGGCTAGCAGTCATGTAGACAATGTCCCAAGCTTCTGACCTACAGGCTAGACTCCTCCCCAGTTACCTATCAACAGTAAAGATAACAGCACACCATAAGAGGGGCTGCTTGGCCCCACCTCACTCTCTTACTCCCCTTACTCTCCTTGCTCTCCTCTCACTTTCCTCTCCCCCTCTCCTCTCACTCTCTTACTCTCTCTTTCTTACTCTCTCTTTCTACCTTTTCTCTCTCCCCCTGCCTTTCTACAATAAAGCTCTAAAACCATAGACTGTCTCTGTTCATGAAGGCCCGCTGCACTTACTCTCGCCTGCGTGGGAACATCTCTCCCTCAGCTCTCTCTCCCATAACCCTGGGGCTACAGGGTATTGCCCCAGGGCCCCCTGTCAGGGGCTGCCCCTTGCCCACCCCCTCCCCCCATCGAGTGGGGTCAGTGGCTTAGATGCCCACCCAGGGCTAAGTGGAAAGCATCTGACAGCCCTCCTGAGTCCGCCTGCCAGGAGCATAGGAGGAACTCTGGCCGGACTCAGGCTATCCTCCCTTCCCCCTCCTTCCCTGCCCCCCTTAATTCCTACAACACAGCATGAGATATTCACTCTCAGGGATTTGTTAGCAATAAAAGGAATAAACTTGACCTTTCTTACCTGAGTGAACAGTATTTACTGAAACAGAAATCTCTGAAGGATGGTGCACCGTGTGCTGGAACCCTCCTGCTCCTGGCCCAACAGTCTATCTTCTGAACACTAAATAAGCCCTGGAAAGCATCGATCACATCAAAGTCCCAGTGTGCTATTCTTTTGCAGTGTGTCCAGGGTACTTTAGTTAGGTCAACAGAGCATCTGCTCCATCAGTCATTCCTCAACACGGTTTCTTCTATCCAAGTCTGCTACTCTTTCACAGATAGCAATGAAGCTCACGCAGTGCCCAAATCACACAGACCTTTCTGGAGAGCTGAAATCTCTCAAAAATGATACCCATCGCTAAGAGGGTATGCCATGTATACAGGACTATTTCAAGCCTGGCTGATCCTTGGGAATGATGTTTAACTACCGCTCTGATCTGCATTGTCATCATTTACCTGGCTCGGTTGTCTACATAGTGATGCAGCTGACTCATCGTCTATTTTGGTCCTGCTTACATAGATACTGTAAACCTCATATATGAAAGAAAATGAGAACCTTTTTTGTGGATTGACAGCTTCTACATAATACAAAAGCAGGGAGCTGGTGAGATGGCTCAGTGGGTAAGAGCACCCTACTGCTCTTCCAAAGGTCCGGAGTTCAAATCCCAGCAACCACGTGGTGGCTCATAACCATCCGTAACAAGATCTGACGCCCTCTTCTGGAGTGTCTGAAGACAGCTACAGTGTACTTACATATAATAAATAAATAAATCTTAAAAAAATAAAAAAATAAGCCGGGTGTGGTGGCGCACACCTTTAATCCCAGCACTTGGGAGGCAGAGGCAGGCGGATTTCTGAGTTCGAGGCCAGCCTGGTCTTCAGAGTGAGTTCCAGGACAGCCAGGGCTGTACAGAGAAACCCTGTCTCGAAAAACCAAAAATAAATAAATAAATAAATAAATAAATAAATAAAAAATAAAAAATAAAAAAAATTAAAAAGCAGAAGTTTCCCTACTCCTTTTATTTGTGTCTATTGGGGTATTATGGGACATTTCTGAATTGTCACCCTAGGCAGCTTGCTAAGGTTACAAAAGCATGAAGTTGACAAGCTGAGTAATTCAGCTTTGTCTGTGGTTGTGATTAGCTCAGAGACTTCTCGGCCAGATAATAAGGTGCCAAAATATGAAAATTAAAAAATCCTCAGGCTGAGAAAAATAAACTTGTCAGTGTATTTTATGAAACAATGCTAAGATATATAATTTGATGCTTTTTAATCCCCCAAATAAATGGTATGCACTTTCTGTGTTAATTTTTCTCTAAACAAACACTTGTCTTGTACACAAGTGGACCTTGGGCTGTAAGGCAACAGACTGCCCCAGAGGCCTGATTGGTTTGTCTCCTAGAAGTGTCTTAAATCACTTCATTTTAGAGTTGCTAGAAGACCCTTCTCCCCTGCATTCTGTGCATTTCCTCTCCAATTCATCAAGCACATATGGATTGGTTGCCCTCTTCCTAGGTTGCATGGAGTCAAGGGAACAGGAGAAAATGAAGTTCACTTATCCCAGTTTTCAAGTATCAATTGCCCCGACAAAGTCAAACAAATGTGGTGCCACTTGAAAGGGCGTTCTTCTGTAAAGATCGGCATGTTAATTATGAAATGTGTTGGATAATTACTCAGTATTAGCCTGATCATATGGCACTCCACATAGATATCTGTTAGATCTGAATATAGTTTATGCAAATGAATGTCACTGATGACAGTCTGGGCTTGAGTGATTTCTTATGGAGCGTGACAACAACAGATTGCTTCCTTTGAGGCCAGCAATGGAAGAATGGATTGCTGTGTTATCTTAGTGGTGATGACTCTGTCCTACTGTGAAGAATGGATCTAGTGTTTAGAGGTGTACTGCTACTGCCCAGAGTGGAGGTGACAAAGCTTTAATGTGCTGGTGGGTTTCTGCTGCTGCATGTCCCCAACCAAGGGGACATGAAACTGTACACGAAACAATTCCCATTCTCTTTCTTTTCTGTGCATCATGTTCTCACTCTCTGAAGTAGCATGCATCAGATTAAATCTAATCAGTAAGCCTGAAGAGCCTCTCAGTGCACAGCTTCAATGCACTGAAAGTGTTCCTGGCACTGCTAAATGTCCTGTTGTGTTCTAATCCCTTCCCCCATAGCAGTCAGCACACTGTGCCATAGGAGAAAACTGTTGGTGGTGGTGGGTGTTTTTTCCTTCTCCCTATTATTTTGGATATCATTTCAACCCCAATGAGTCCTCATTTAAAGCATGGTATTTGGCATCTCTCCTCAATGCCCTGGCCTCACTGTCTTTGTTCTGACACCACCTCAGCATTGGCAACAAGACAAGCATGTTGAAAATCAAATCTAAGCCGGTTGGTGGTGGCGCACGCCTTTAATCCCAGCACTTGGGAGGCAGAGGCAGGCGGATTTCTGAGTTCAATGCCAGCCTGGTCTACAGAGTGAGTTCCAGGACAGCCAGGGCTATACAAATCTAAATAAACGTTCTTGTGTTACATCTAACAGTCCTATTGAAATATAATGCCTGTACCATATTTGGCCCTATACTTTGAGCATTTCAGTATGTTTTAGTTTATTCCCGGTGTTGTACAGCCTTTGCTACTACCATGTGATTTTAGGCTATCTTCACTGTTCTCCATCATTCTTTACTCTTTAGTAATCACATCCATTCTTGCTTCCCTAAAACTCCGGGATATCACTAACCTATTTTCTGTCTCCATGAGCTAACTGATCAATACTTGGCTCAACAAATGGAATAGCATGATATATGATATCCTAACATAATATTTTCAAGGCCCCTTCACATTGTGGCCTGTGATAGGACTTCATTTATTTTAATTAGCAAGTGGTATCCCATTGTGCGGATGTGTCACATTCATTTATCCTTTTATAACTTAGGACATTTGGATTGTTTCTACTTTTTAGCTACCATAGAATAATCTACAGAGAAGGAGGAGGAAGAGGGAAAGAAGGAGGGGGATTAATCATGTGCTTCCATATGTCTTCAAATTCTGGATCAGATATAATAATTTGAGGAATTGCCAACCCAGTTTTCAAAATGGATAAACAACTATATAGTCTCACCAACAACAAATGTAAGTTTCATCTGTTCCAGTTGCCATTGTGAATCATATTTAAAAGGTGTTATTTATCCTAATGGATGTGAAGCGGTATCTCATTGCAGTTTAATTTGTGTTGGTAATGATGTGTGAGTGAAAGAGAGAGAGAGAGAGATGGTAATGGTGTGTGTGTGTGTGTGTGTGTGTGTGTGTGTGAGAGAGAGAGAGAGAGAGAGAGAGAGAGAGAGAGAGAGAGAGAGAGAGAGAGAGAACTGGCTAGC
>NC_034592.1:125577761-125579763 GCF_900095145.1 Mus pahari | reverse complement strand
ATCAGCTCCTGCTTCCTGACCTGCTTGAGTTCCAGTCCTGACATCCTTTGGTGAGCAACAGCAATGTGGAAAGTATAAGCTGAATAAACCCTTTTCTCCCCAACTTGCTTCTTGATCATGAATGATGTTTTGTCCAGGAATAGAAACCCTGACTAAGAGAGAGAGAGAGAGAGAGAGAGAGAGAGAGAGAGAGAGAGAGATCTGAGTATCTTTTCATTTTTATGAACTTTTGCCCACTTCTAAGCTGGTCTGACTTTTATTTCATTACCTGATTTTCATACCAGGTAAGCAGTTTGCAAAAAGTTGAAAATATCTTCTTTCAGTACATGAGTATTTATTTCACTTAATGGTATCTTTTAAAATACAAACATTTTAAATTTTCATAAAAATTATTCAAGTCCTTTTATTTTGTCACTTGAATATTTAGTATCACATTTTAAAGCATTGTTTAATTAAAAGTTTCCAGGATTTACTCCTATGTTTTCTCCTGAGATTTTAAAAATTATCATTTTTAACATCTAGGTCTTTGATTCATTTTGATTTAGTTTTGTGAGTGGGTAATAAAAAGAGGGCTTTTATCCTTTTGCAAGTGAATAATCAGCTTTTCTAAGATCATTTATTTCTCACATCCATGTAACATTCTTGGGACCCTTGCTGAAAATCAACTGATCATAAACATAAAGACTCTAGTCTGTGCCCAGATCTAGATATCTGTCAAAATGGTGGTACCACGCTGCTTTACATCATGGTTTGAAATCAGAAAGTTTCATTCCTTTTCTGGTTCTTTTTCTTTTCAAGACTGGTTTGGCTGGTCTCAAATTTCATATGAATTCTAAAATCAGGTAAGCCATTTCTAGTCAGGAGGCTGATAAGGCTTGATTTTTTTTTTAGATCAAATAGTCTGAAGTTCAATCTGCTAATGAGAAAGCTTTTTTTAAAGAAAAGGTCATCTTTCATTTGTTTTTGTGGTATTTTGTAGTTTTGTAGTATAAATTTGGTATTTTATTGCATTTATCCCTAAGTAATTTTTCTTTTATATAGTTTTGTTTAGATTTATTCTTTTATTCTATGTATATGATTGTTTTGGTTGCATGTATGCATGTGTACCACACCCATGTCTGATGCCCATGGAGGGCAGAAGCAGGTATTAGATCCCCGGCACTGGACAGTTGTGAGCCTCTAATGTGGGGCTTGGGAATGAGACTAAAGTCTTTCATAAGAACAATCATGCTTGTAACTTCTGGGTCATCTCTCTAGCACACAGTATTTGTTTGTTATTGATGTAAGTACCAATGAAACTCTTTTCTTAAAACTTGAATTGTTTATTGGTGATATGTAGAAGAAAGATTGAGCCTGGTCATTAACCTTGTGCTCTTAAAGTTTTTACTGAATTCCTTGAGATTTTTGTACATGAAATACAGAGATAATCACACACACACACACACACACACACACACACACACACACACACACACACAGATAGCACCCTTTTTCAGTCTGTCTTGTATTATTCATTTTTCTTGTTTAATTACTCCAGCTAAAACTTCGTGTATTAGTTACTTTTCTGTTGCTGTGATAAAATACCCTGATGACAGGCAATTTAGTGGGGATGAGGTGGTGTTTATCTCAGCTTCATGCTCAGAGGATATATGCAGTTCAGCACTATATACATATATATGTGTATACTCAAGGCAAGCCTCCAGGGACAACCGCTCCAGTGAGTCTCCACGTCCTTGAGGTTCAATAGCCATCACAAACAGTTTCACCATCTCCCCTGCTCAGAACACATTTTAAATCTGTTGCTCCATTGTACAGCCACTGGTTTCCCTTGTCCTACTGTGGTATTTAAATTCTCTGTCTCCCTCCCTCTCAGTCATCTCATTCTTCACCTCCAAGTCCAGGTCCCTCTCCCTCTCCCCCTCCCTCTCCCCCTCCCTCTCCCCCTCCCTTTCTCTCCTCTCCCCTCCCCTCCCACTCCTCTTCCCCTCCCCCTCCCCATCTC
>NC_034592.1:125576294-125577544 GCF_900095145.1 Mus pahari | reverse complement strand
TCTCCCTCTCCCTCTCCCTCTCCCTCTCCCCACTTTTCTCTCTAGATCTCCCTTCTGGCACAAACGATGTTCTGTTGAACATCCTTACTCTAGAATTCTGTGCAAAAATTTTCCTGGGACAAAAAGAGAGGTTTTGACTTTCTTCCCCCTTAAAGAAGTTTAATTTATTAAACTAACATCACTTCCTTGTCTGTAATGCAGATGTCCATATTCTTTGACCCATTTTCTACTGTATTCCTTGATTGTGTTGGGTACATTTATAGTGATTAAATATTAGTCTCTTATCAGTTTTAGATATTGCAAATATTTCCCTCAAGAAATCATCAGCCAACTTTTATGCTAGAATCATAAGTAGATGTATTTGATTTTTGTGAAGGTAGTAGAGTCAATGAATAACAAATGGATTACAATGCCTGGACATATAAAACATATCTTAGAATTTTGAAGACTAGGTCCATCCTGGCAGCCAGGGGGCCTGGATTCTGGTGTTGGTGGCCATCTCTCTAACTGATTGACTATTCGGTGACCTCACTAACTTTCTTCCCATCCTCCTTTTTCTCCCCTCCTCCACTTTTTGTTTGTCTGCTTGTTTCATTACCCAGGCTAGCTTCAATATTACATCTCCCTTCCTCAGCCTCTTAAGTGCTAAGCTGATGGTTGTGGGACCACAATGCCTGGCTCTTCCTTTTCTTTAGTAGCAATTCTGTAAAGCAACAGTGATTGCTCCAATAAAAACACCCATAATAGGATCTATTGGGATGACTGTATTTAAGAAAATAAAGTTAGTGACCTACATATCACAACACTCTGGAGACTGAAGTATGAGGAACTTGACACTGGGTAGTGACTCAGCATAAGGGCTCTTCCTTACCAAGCTCGTGACCGTAGGTGTGGTTCCTAGCACAGGGAGAAAAGGCAGGTAGGCAAGCAAATAAATAAAACTCATCCACATCACAAAACAACAAACTCCTAAACTCCTACTTCTCCAATTTTTAAATTTACATTTATTTATTTTATCTGCATGCATGTGGGGAGAGAGGTTGTTGCATATACCATGGCACATTTAAGGAGATGAAAGGGGGCTGGAGAGTTGGCTCAGTGATTAAGAGCACAGACTGCTCTTCCAGAGGTCCTGAGTTCAATTCCCAGCCACCACATGGTGGCTCACAACCATCTGTAATGGGATCTGATGCCCTCTTCTGGTGTGTCTGAAGACAGCAAAGTATACTCATGAAAGAAAGAAAGAAAGA
>NC_034592.1:125571976-125575864 GCF_900095145.1 Mus pahari | reverse complement strand
AAAGGAAGAAAGGAAGAAAGAAAGAAAGATTAAAGAGAGAGAGATATGAAAGAATACCTTTTGGAGATATTCTCTCCTTTCATCATGCAGATTTCAGGGTTCAAAGTCAGATCATCAAGTCTTGGTTACCAACATCTTAATCCACTTGATTATTTCATTGTCCTAAGTTCCCATTTTCTGTAACAAAATTTGATGAGTTTATTGATAAAATGGAATATTTGCATATTAGGTGACTATAGATGATGTAGCATCCATGGAATATGTCACAGTGGTTTCTCAAACAAACACAAGGTTACACAAGATGCAGATAGCCTATGTTCTAGTTACTCACCTGGCATAATAAAAAGCAAATACTTAACAAAATGTAGACCTATGGTCATGGGAACATGGTTCACAGTAGCTCCAAGAATGAAACAAGCCTGTGCCACCCGGGTCACCTCAGAGAGATGTATTTTCAGCTTTAAGTTGATAAGTTTATTAAACATGAACCAATGAAAACTAAAAGACCAACAAGTAGCAGATAGATAACATCATCAGATGGGCATTTAGGACATCATCCAGAAGAAATGACTTGAAGTGGCTAGCTGCAGTTCCTGATTGGGAATCCTTGACAGAGAAGAACATTTCCCCTCAGATGAATGTGGAGACCTTTTGTGGCCACTTCTAGAAACTTGGCAAGAATTTGACTTTGGGCCAGGACACAGAAGTAGACTCTCAGATAAGAATGTTTACATCTGGGCTAATACAAAGCTCAAGGTAACTCAGCTGAGGAGTGCGTGGCTTTCGCTTTATCTTGGACATCGTGATAAGCCCCTAGAAACTATGATTGTAGGACTTTGTTTATTGCCTTGTTTGTTCCTTGACCTAAAAAATGACCTTATTATATATACTTAAAATGGTATAAAAGCAGACTTGGAAAAAATAAACCTGCTTCAGCCTCAGAACAGGCTGGGGTCATGCGACAGTGTTGTCTAATTGTCTTTTTCTTTTTACTCCTCCATCCCTCCCTAGAAGACCCTTTGACTGACTCAGCTGGCTTGGTCAGATGAGGCTCAAGCAAAAGGAAAAAAAGCAAGTAGAAGGGAGACAATGAAACATCATCAAATTGGGCATTTTTAGCATCCGATAGAAACAAACCAAGGAAGCTAGGCTACAACAGTTAGGCTAGAGGTCCTACCAATGGCAGGCTTATGTCATGAACTGAACAGTAGTAACTTCTGTGGGAAGAAACTTACCTGCTAGCGATTCTTGAGACTGTGAAGGTTTTTTGTTTTGTTTCTAAAGATTTATTTTATTTAAAATTTTAGTTAGATCTATTTATTTTATATGTGAATGCTTTGCTTGCATGTATGCATGAACACCAATTGTGAGCTTGTACCCCTGAAGTTCAGAAGAGAGCATCAGATCCCTTGGAACTGGCATTGTGAATGGTTGTGAATCACCACGTGGGAGCGGAGAACTGAGCTTGGATGCTCTGAGCCATCTCTCTAGCCCTCTGCTGTGATGTTTTTAACACTCTTAGTCACTGGCCTCCTTTCTCCCCACTATAGAGCTATGGTCCAGCCTGACAGAACAGGAGATTTGAAACAAGACATGAAATAAACATTGTAGCTTTTGAGACAAGGGGGCTTATCCCTTTGTTCTCAGAGTCAGCCTCAAGAACCACAAATGGTACAAGACAATTTATTAGTGTGATTTGTATATATGATGCAGATGGATACATATAATGTAATATATACACATAGGAAAATATTGAGTCAACCTTTAATAAGAATAGGGTTCTGACATATATACATAAAACTTGAAGACATTAGCTTAGGGAGATAAATAGAAAACCAACCAACAACAACAACAACAATAACAACAACAAACTCTACATGATTTCTCTTGAATTCGTAGTAGAGTAGCTTGGCTAATAGAGGCAGAAAGTGGGACAGTGGTTTTGGTAGAGGGGATAAGCTTGTGGGGGTATAGATTTGAAATTTGAGAAGAGGAAAAAGTTCAAGAGGCAGATAGTGGGGATGTAAAATAGCATGACTTATTTAAAGTCACTAAACCCTATGCTTAAAATGCTTAAATAGCAATTTTCTATTTCACCACAAGTAAAATATGTTAAGGACAAGTTAACGGCTGCATATATTTGTTCCCACCTGTTCAAAAAAAATTAAGGCCGGGCATGGTGGCGCACGCCTTTAATCCCAGCACTCGGGAGGCAGGTGAATTTCTGAGTTTGAGGCCAGCCTGGTCTACAAAGTGAGTTCCAGGACAGCCAGGGCTACACAGAGAAACCCTGTCTCAAAAAAACAAAAAACAAAAAAAAGAAATTAAGAATATTTTGACTCCACGAATCTTTCTCAGTTTTCCTGACCTAGGTTTAATGATGAGTCCTTGGTTTGTAGCAAAGAGTAGCAGCTGCCTGTAAATCCCTCAGTGCCTGGGTCTGTGCAGGCAGATAGCTAGCTCTAGTAGAATGGATGGTTGTGGCAATGTCTTTTTGGGAAGGCAACATACCTGGAGATAAGCTAGACCCAGAAAAGTCATTTTCTCTGGAAGGAGTTCAAGAAGATTGGAAGCAGGGCTGGTGATGAACTGATCTATAACTGTGACAGGATAATATTGTTCCTTGGTACTGCAACAGGCTGCAAGCACGAAGGAGCTCAGAAAACAATCTCCTTTAAAAAAAAAAAAAAGATGAAGCACAGATAATGGTTTTATTTTGTCTGAACCAAATAGGAAATCACATTCTGACTCCCTTCAATCACTTGGCAATGTCATTACCCCCACTCCATCCGCGAGTGGCTCATAAGCTCTGGCAGCTTCAAGAGGCCTCCATGATGGCTTTCATTTCAGGAAATGTATGTATCCACTTTCTGTGTGACCTTGGACAGGGAACGTTTTTCGAGCTTGTTCATCTCGGCGATGGGTGGGAGGGGAGTTGATAGTAAACGTGTAGAAGGAAATTCCAGCTCCCTTTCTTTATCCCTCCCGTTTCCTTTCAGGTTTTGCATGGGTGATGATAAAGTCTTTACATTCTGTCAGCGAAGAAAGAAATGGAGTCTAGCATTCATCCTGAGACTTCATAAGTAACTGACCTTGTTAGGTAGGCTACAGAGTCTTGCCACTTAGATATCTAGCTGTTATGTTGTCCCTGTGTTGGACCATCTAACACTGAGAACCCCTGCGAAAGTTTGCTTTATACAGGCTCAGTGAACACACAGTGTCATGGCAAACTGTCCTTTTGGCTTTCTCATTACTAACAGTCAAACATACTCCACTTCCAATATGTGGAATATGATGTCTCCCCCTCTCCTATCCACTCAATTTCTGGGGTTTGAATCCAGGACCTCACACATGTTTAACCCCTTAGACATATCTTAGCCAGAAGTTCTATTTATAAAGTTTACAATAATTTCTAAAGAACAAGATTGAGGATAATCAGACACACTCAGAAATACATAAAATATTCTTCATACTCTCAAGGAAGAATTGGAAAGCAGAACAGGTAATGGAAGAGAGAAGCCAGTGAAAGGGCTCTAGCGTGAAAACTCTAGGTGCACAAACCACCCAAGTTCAATTCCTGGAACCCAAGTGAAAAACTGGAAATGGTAGCATGCATCTGGATTCCCAGAATTCCTATAATGCTTGGGGAGGAGGAAGTCACAGTAAAATAACCTGAAGTTCACAGGCCAGAATATCTGCAGAACAAAAGAGACTGTGCTTCAACAGGGTCAAGGACAAACTCCTGAAAGTTGTTCCTTGAACACTAGTAAGTGTGTGCTATGGCATATGTGTATAAACACACACACACACACACACACACACACACACACACACACACACACACACAGAGAGAGAGAGAGAGAGAGAGAGAGAGAGAGAGAGAGAGAG
>NC_034592.1:125570253-125571586 GCF_900095145.1 Mus pahari | reverse complement strand
TTTCTGAGTTCGAGGCCAGCCTGGTCTACCAAGTGAGTTCCAGGACAGCCAGGTCTATACAGAGAAACCCTGTCTCGAAAAAACAAAACAAAACAAACAAAAACACACACACACACACACAAAAAGAAAAGGAAACTCAAAGACAATTTTATTAGCAGCTGAAGGAAAAATAAAGGTATATTCAAGCTGTAAATCTCAGTGGCCCCTGGGACAATGGAGATTGACAAGAGGAAGAACAAGAGCTATGCATTATGTTTGGGTTAGGGTCCAAGAAAGCTGGTGTGTTACTATTCGACTCTGACAAGCAGCTGCAGGATAGAAGGAAGGTGGGGCTTCTGTAAGCAGATAGATCCAGATTGGAGCCTCTGCCAAGCGGAAGTACTTTATCTCATCAAGGGGTAATTATTCCTTCCATCGCCTTAGCAAGTCTTCCGGTGAATCAGCTTACCTGTGGAGTGACCTCTTGGCCTAGTCAGCCAGCTGGGTTAACTCTTAAAGGAGGAGACTGTAGTAGATGATGTCCTTTTCTGTTCTTTTTTCTTTTCTTATCTTATCTTAGAATTATTTATTTTATTTATATGAGTACACTGTAGCTGTCTTCAGACACACCAGAAGAGGGCATCAGATCCCCTTACAGATGGTTGTGAGCCACCATGTGGTTGCTAGGTATTGAACTCAGGACCTCTGGAAGAGTAGTCAGTGATCTTAACCACTGAGCCATCTTTCCAGCCCGTAGATGATGTTCTAATCTTTGAAGATCATAAAGTCATGTCTCCACCAAGGATCAGAGACAGATCTCAGATTCCATTCTTTTGACCCAGTGGCTTCCCCTTCATAGGCTTCAACAAAGCCCTGCTATTTCTATATTTTTATAAGGCATTTTAAGTCATAAAGAGGGGCACTTGTGACCTTTCTGTTTCTAGTATTATCAGTGAAATGGAGTGAAAAATCCAAAGCAGACTGTGATGTGGTGGCAGTGTGTGTGTGTGTGTGTGTGTGTGTGTATGGTGTGGTTCTCTCTTCAACAGCTTTGAAGAAGCTCTTGTAAATTAAGTTTTATGAGTTTACTCTACATTTTTTTAAAAAATGTAATACTATTTATTTAACTTCAAAAACATTTCAGCATTCTAAACATACAAAAAATAACAGAATGCTGCAAATTGCGTTTAGGTCCAGAGGGCTCTTGAACTTCCATTGATGCAGTAGTTCTTTGCTTTGCTGACAAGGATGAGTTCTACAGTTTCTTTAAAAAGTTTAAAACCTACTGCTCTTAACTAAAGAAAAAACTCCACACACTTCTCATGCCAGCTGACCCCTCCCCCTTTCCACAACT